>NW_007246314.1:2291-65434 GCF_000164805.1 Carlito syrichta | reverse complement strand
GGGTTACCAATGCCTAGAGAAATTTTTTTTTTTTTTTAGGTGAGGTCTCTATCTGTCTCCCAGTGCTGGATTGCAGTGGCATAATCACAGCTCACTTGTCTCTATGTCCTAGACTCAGGTGATCCTTCTACCTCAGCCTCTTAATTACCTAGGACTACAGGCATGCATCCCCATCCCTGCCTAATTTTTTTTTATCTTTTGTAGAGTCAAGTTTTCACTATGTTGCCCAGGCTGGTCTCGAACTCCTGGACTCAAGCATTCCTCCCATCTTGGCCTCCCAAAGTGCTGGGATTATAGGCATGAGTCACTGTGCCTGGTCCTGAAACTTCTTGAGACTATACAGTCATCAACAATGCCATTGGAGAAACCAGTTGATCACATTGTCTATACAAATAATGGGATGAAAACTTGCTAAGAATAACTCTTTAATTTAAAACTTTTAAGAGCTGTTAATATGAGATATATCTTTGAGTACCTGCGTGAAGAGAAATTATATTCTAAATTCACTAAACTTTTTTGTAAACATAATTTTGGTTGCCTAGATATTGATATGAGCGAAACTCCAAGATCCATATGAATGAAATAAAATTGCAAAACAAAAAATTGGTACAAAATATTTGAAAATTAGAAAACCTGAAGACACAATACCACCAATATGTATCTATATAACTATGCAAATACTTCTATTTAGGTTTCAATATTTTTCTTTCCCTGTCCAAAAAATGATTAAATGAATAAGATATTCTATAATGTTCCTTAGTACAAGAATTATATAATTTAAAATAGATACAGACAAATCTTTTACAATTGTCTGCATTATATTTAAAATCCAGAGATCTTCCTGTTAAGTTAAAAATTTGGACATTATAATTTTTACAAAATTATGTGAAAACTAAAATCAGTATGATCACCTCAATGAATCATCTAGTACATTTTGTAGAAAAAAAAATCAATCAACCATATTGCTCCTGTGAACTAATAAGCTTTAAAGGTAAAAAGTCAATCTGGAAATCCCTAAGAACACACAGTCAATCACTGAAGATTAATGAAATCACTTATGGAAAGAAAAGAAATACTCCTGAGAATTGTAGGTGAAAATGAAGCAATGTGTGTGAAAAGCATGCCGAATTAGTAGTCAAGAGATCTAGGTCAAGCATGACTTACTTGTGTTCAATGTGTAAGCCTGGGCAAGCAAATAACCTTCCTGGGCTTTATTGATCAAATCTATAATAAGGGGAAATTTGAAATTCAATGGTTTATAATTTTCTTTAACAATTTAAACATTAGACACTATTCTGTAATGTGTAATAGTCATTACAAAAATCCCAATAATTGGGCCTTAATTAGGGTGTTTGTTGAAGATGCACAGACCAAAATTTGGAGTCACTGCTTGCTCATATCCCTCTTATTTCCTCAAATAATACTCTTTTGAAATGGCAATATAAGTTCTATGTGCCCATGGAGCACAGTATAGAAATTGCTGTACCAGATGGTAAACACTGGTTCATTCATTTTACTTCTAGATATTTTATAAAATATTTACTAATTTCTCCAGACAGAAAATTTTAATTATGCTCTCATATATATAAAAACCTAGAAGAAAAAGAGAGAAAACACAACTTCCATGAGAGTTTTATATTTTTCCTTATAGCCCTTTTGTCTAGTCAAACCAAAAATCTTTAATCCTTCTATTTCTGTATATTTATTTAATTCTGGATTAGGACAACTATACATAATTTTAAATTATTTAAGTGGTGCTTGTATTAGTATACCAAAGCACCTTAGGTTGTTTGGAAATTTTTTACAATTATTGGTCATTTTTTAACTTTTTGTCAAGTGTGTATATGTGTGTAATTACACAAAAGAGTCTCTACCTTAGGTGAAACTATTTTCATATAAACATAACAGTGGATTGCCTTGGTTTGGGTTTAATTGTATAAATTAATTAGTTGGATGAGGAAATCTTGGCTCATTTGTTTTAAAAAATATTTTAGTATAAGAGTTTTCCGAAATAATATACCAATTTGTTAACTTGTAGAATAAATACAGTGACATCTCTTACTTTTCAAATTAATTTTTCAAGGCCTATATGGCCTGTTGGCAAAAAGGCCTGTAACTTCTCTTGTAATTACCCTCTCATCTCTCCATTCTCTATTTCTTCATGAACCTCAGGGGCTAACTCAGGCATTTGCACTACCAATGCTTTGGATAGGTGAAACTGGAAAGTATTGTCATATCCCTCCTCATGTTAATTCCCACTGCCATCAGGCATCACTGATGAAATTTGTTCCTTCACTATTTCATACAAGTTGTTCATTTCAATAAACTTGTTATTCAGCTTCAGCATAAAACTCATTTACATTTGTCCTAGGAATTTTTTTATGACTTTTTTTCTAGAGTTATGGCTTCAAGACATTTTTTATTACTCGCTTTTATAAATATCCAAATTGTGTAGATTCACTTGTAAATTTCATAGAAGTACTATTTTACTAATGTATTACATAAATTATATACGAGATATATATTGCTGTTTTCCAAAACTGAAGCGTCCTCCTTCTGGAGACTGAAATAACACTTTCTGCTCTCCTTTGAAGTTAATTAAGTAGTATATGTGACCTATTTTTATACAGTAGAATGTTATCGAAGTTAACGTATGGTATTCCAAAGCATAGGACCTTACAAATTTCTCCTACGTAATATTTCTTGCTCTTTCCCCTACCACCAATTGGAAGTTACAGTTGGAGACCAGAAGCTGGCAATACCACAGAAATACCACAACCACCCACCATCAAACTGAATTTTGTTTCGATTGCTACGTAAGTAAAAACATCGCTTGAATTAAATTGTTAGTGTTCTATAAAGCAATTAACATTGCCCAAAGTTATAGAGGACTTGGTATCACATAAACTACCTACATAAGTTTACAATAATACTTTATTGGCTTACTATTAAGGTGGTATTAGTTAAGTAAATACATAGAGCATGCTGAAAGTCTGCAGAGATATGACCTTGCTCGATTTGAAGGTTTAGGAAGGAAACCAACAGCTATGAAATGTAGGTGGTCTCCAGAAGCTGGAAGAGTCAAGGAAACAATTTCTTCTGAATTTCCAGAAGGATCACAAACTTGCTGTTATGTATAGTTTAGTTGAGTGAGACCCGTGTTGGATTTCTTACCCACATCACAGTAAGATAAAACATGTATGCTGTTTTAAGGCATCAAGTTAAAGGTAACTTGCTATGGCAGAAATATTTTTTTAAAAAAACTAATATACAATGCAAGAAATAATGTTGAAAGGTAACACTAAATCCTTCTATAAAAAGAGGTTTGGTCACTCTACATTGTGCTATTGTCTCTTTAAAACAAGTCAATTCAATTGTGAAATTATAAAATAGTGAATGTCTTTTAATCTTTTTCTCTAGCTTTAAATTTTTTCTTACCTTAAGGAAATTCCAGTAAACTTATTTTTATTCTGTATATCATTTCAATAGCTTACATGCAATTGTTCAATAATTTAGTGCAATCTCCTTAGAGGAACGCTTTAAAAACAAAGTTAAATAAGTTTTCATTTGATGTCTATAAAAATTGAAGCACATTCCACACACTGCTTTCTCTACAGCTATAGGGCATGCTCAGATTGCTATTATTTTAATCAAGAATTTTGAAAGCAGTTTATTACATATATCATATATTACAAAATAGCTAGTAGAAAGGTTCCCACCACAAAGAAATGATAAATGTGTGAGGTGACAAACACATATGAATATGCTAACTACCCTGATTTGATCATTGCTTATAACATGCATGTATCAAACATAGATATTGTACTCCATAAATATTTATATTACAGTGTGTCAGTTAAAGATTTTTAAAAATTAAAAAATATCTTTGCACAAAGTTTAGGCACATGTCTTTACTGCTGCTGCCATGTTTACAGCCATTTTGAAAACAGAGAAAAATTAACTGATTTATTAGTCCCATTAATTAAGTGTTTCTCATATTAGTCTCCTGGAGATACCATAACAAAGTATCATGCATGGTGTGAGTGAAACAACATAAAGTTCTTTTCTTACTGTTATAAAGGCTGGAATTTCAAGATCAAAGTGCCAGCAGAGTTGATTTCTGGTGAGGCCCCTTTCTCTGGTTTGCAGTTGGCCTCTATCTTCTTTGTGCCTTCAAATGGTCTTTCCTCTGTACCCACATACTTCTGTCGACTCTTCCTCTTCTTAAAAGGACAGGAGTCTTACTATATCAGGGTCCCATTCTCATGAAATAATTTAACCTTAATCACTTCTGTAAAGGCCTTATCTGCAAATACAGTCACATCAGGGGCTTCAACATATAAATTTTGAGAGAACACAATTCAGTACATAACATTTTCTATCACTCTAATCAATCCAATCGTATGGAAATATGAGATGCTCCCATTGTGTCTTCTAGGGCATATGTGTAAAGTAGTCCTTAATTTCTATACAGAGATCTCAAATAAGGGTTTACTGGGTGAGTATATAGTGTGATTCAGGAAGGAATTCTAAAGTGTATATGTTGACAACTGCTATCGTGGGGTTCAACAATCATATCTCTTTAATAATCTAAGCAAATCTGCAAAGATTATGTTTAAAGACAAAAGGAAAGAGAAGGAAAAAAAAGAGAAAAAGCAGTCAGAGGAGGAGAAAATAAGAAGGGAGGGAGGTAGGGAGAGAGGGTAAGAGGAAAATGACTATCACTTATTAGGTAACACAGGAATAGGGAAAAATTATTGCAGTACAAAACCATTCAAGAAAGAGAGCAGGTCATGGTGGGAGATTTAAAACCAGTATTCATTTGATTTAGATAATATTTAGATGTGGGGGATGTTGCATTTTAAAGACTCAATTAAAATACAAGTTAATAATGTAATAACATCTGTTACAGTCTAGTTCATCAAAAAATAAATCCCATTAACAGTAGTTTTGAATGCTATTGAACTTCAAAGACAAGGCACCAATCACTACTATGCCATTGGCTATGGAGGCAAGTCTATATAGCAAAGTAAAAATAATAAATATTATGTGTTGGGCCCATGTGGAGAGTGAATGACTGTATAACCCCAGAACACTGAAAAGCATCACTAACAATAAAGAAGAGAGAAAAAAAATAGACATTTAGAAGTTCAGCACTAAGTAATGTGATAGAATTTTTGTTACTATAAAAATATTTTTATTATTTACAGAGACTAGTGTTGCATGAAACTAAAAAGAGACTTTTTTTTTTAGTTAGGTTTCACTCTGTTGTCCAGGTTGGAGTGCAATAACACAATCATGGCTCACCACAGCCTCAATCTCCTAGGCTCAGGTGATCTTCCTGCCCCAGCCTCCTGAGTAACTTGGCACATGCTGCCAGGTCCGGCTAATTTTAGGATTTTTTTCTTTTTTGTAGAGACTGGGTCTCACTATGTTGCCTAGACTGTTCTCAAACTCCTGGACTTAAGCAAAACTCCTGCCTCAACCTTCTGAACTGTTGGGATTACAGGTGTGACATACCACACCCAGCTGTAAAAAAGAGAGATTATTTTAAGAAACTGGTAACCAATTTTTAAAGAACAGCATATAAGACTTTTAGTAGCCCTAACCCTGTTCACTGTGTCTACAAATACAATATAATGTTTATATTTACTGTAGCAGACAGACTAACGGTCCATCAAAGATGTCCACATCCTGGGACCTGTAAATATGATGCAGTAGATAACAAAATGGGATTTTGCAGGTAAATTTTAGTTATGATCATAGTAAAAAAAATTATTTTAGATTTTAAAGATGAGCCAAACATAAACATTTGGATCTTTAGAGGTGCAAGAAGAAAGCGAAAGAATCAGAGTGGCGTGGTAGAAGAGGATGGAGAAGTTTGAAGCATAAGTGGAAAACAACCCATGCCATTGTTGGCTTTCAAGGTGGAAGAAAGGGACGCTGATTGTAACCGCTCAGTGCTGGAAACATCCCTCAACTGATAGCCAACAAGGACATGGGTACTCCAGCCCTCAAACCAAAAAAGAACATCTGCCATCATCATGTGTGAGCCTGGAAGTTGATTCTCCCTGAGAGCTTCCAGCAAGGGATACTGCTAGCTGACTCTTTGGGTTTTGTTTTTAATTGACAAATAATAATTGTATATATTAAAAACAATGTGGTGTTTTAATATATGTTTATGTTGTGGAATGATCAAATCAAGCCAATGAACAAATCCATCATCTCACATACTTATTATTTTGTAGCGAAAAGATTTAAAATCTACTCTTATAACAATATTTACATTTTGAAATATACAAAGTTTTATTATTTATTATAGTCACCATTCTGTGTGATATATTTCTTAAGCTTGTCCTCTAGCAGAACTAAAATTTTATATTATTTGAATATCTTCCATTTCCCCCTCACCCCTACCCCCAGACTCTGTCAACTATCATTATATTCTCTACTTCTACAAGTTCAAATTTTATAGGTTCCAGTAATCCCACTTTTGTGCATATATTCAAGGGAATTAAAATCAGTATGCTGAGAGATATCTGCACTCCCATGTTCATTGCAGCATTATCCACGGTAGCTAAGATATGGAGACAACTTAGGTGTCTACCATCAGATGAATGAATAAAGAAAATGTGATATATATACACAAGGGAATACTCAGACTTAAAAAAGGAAGGGAATTCTGTCATTTGCAAAAATTTCAATGAACTTAGAGGAGATTGTGTAATAAGCTGGACAAATACCAGATTAATCTCACTTATGTGAAATCTTTAAAAATGACACTGATTTAATTTGGTAAACTCTATGTCTTATTCTGACCTACATAGCTGTGTGACAATAAAATTGTATTAAGTCGCTGTGGTAGTTATTTTATGGCAACAATAGAAAACTAATTCACATAAAATCACTGTTTCTCAAATTCTTAAGCATGAATAAAATGCTTCCCTTAAAGTATTGTGTTTTAAATGTAGAATAAGGAGCTTTGAAAATGTCACTTAGCTGCAACAAAATGTATGTCTCCTCTGTCTTTGTCATTGGTATACATTAACATTCATAATCCAATAAACAAAAATGAAAGTAGCTTAATGATCGATATAGGACCTTTTAGAAAGAGGGACAATTTTGCTTAGATTAGACCTGTTAAGTGAAAGTAGTAGAGAGTACTAACTGGCCAAATAACCATTGAATGTAAAATGAAAATATTTATTTACATTTTCCTGGTCAGAAAACACAATTGAAATATTAATAATTCATGCAATCTAATAGAATATTTACTTCATAAGATTAACTTAATAAATAAAATCTATTTCTATTTTGATGATATCAGAAATATCATGGTGTTAAATCAATTTATTGAAAGTTTATATATTTCACTTTCAGAATAGGGACGAGTGTTTTATGCCTAGTTAATTTTGTATGAGAAATATTATTTCTTTACACAACCAGATGATTTATTTTGAATAAAGTAATATGTGACTTAAAAGGAGCAACATATTGAAAACAATGTATTATACATAGTAGAGTTATTTTGAAATGATCTAATAGTTAAATATAACAGAGCTTAAGCGGTCATTTTAGATCTTTCAAACATAGTAGTATTGGTGTCAAAATAGATAGAGTTTTAGAAACTAGGTAAATGAAATTATCATTGTCACCTAAAAAGAGTAATCCTCAGTAGAATAAAATCAGAATTTATTTTAAATATTATATGTTCTCAAATGAAATGTCATGGATTATGGATTACAAATATAAAAGACAAACAGATTATATCTGCCTATGTTTGTCTATGTTTCTATTTATCATCATAAAATTGCGAATAAGAAAAACATATCTGAAAATATAATCAAGTGCTGTAGATCATTGTTGAACAAAAACAATAATCTATGTTTTTCTTATATAGACATCTATTTTGAAGGTCTGCCTTAACAAATCTAAATATTATATGCAATTTTAAAAATTCAAAATAGAGACAGTAGGGTTTTGACTTTCATTTTCTTCAATATGTTGTTAAAAAAAATAGCAACAGATGTCCAAACATTTGCATAAAATAAAAAACAAAGTGCCACTTTCGTTTTGTTTATTTAACTTATAAATTTAAATAAAATAAAAGCTGGGCATTGTGGCTCATGCCTATAATTCCAGTAATATGAGAGACCAGGGTAGGAGGATTGCTTGAGCCCAGGCAACATAGTGAGACCTCCACTGTATGAGAAAACAAAAAATTAGCCCGGAGCGGTGGTGCAGACCTGTAGTTCTAACTATTTGGGAAACCGAGGCAGAAGGATCATCTGACGTAGGAGGTCAAGGCTGTGCTGGCCCATGCTTTTGCCACTGTGCTACAACCTGGGTGACAGAGTGAGAACCCTGCTGAAAAAATAATTAAATAAATAAAACATAAATATTATTATAATTTATTCAACTGAAAACAAACCCTCTAAAATAAAATGACTGTTGCTAAAATGTGCTTCTGAATGTGCATGCTCAAATCCACCCGATTTTCTCCAAAGACTTCATTTTATTTTTCTCAAAAAAGCAAAGTTATTAAAAATCAGTAAATAAAACCAAAATTTTCAAAAGAATAAAGTGTTTGAAAGTGATCATTTCTTGATTATTGGATTTTCTCACACTGGTTACTTAGTGTCATTTAAATAGAGTTTCAAATTTTACACGATTCATTATTTTTGTCTGACTTTAAAATATTTTTGTAAATTATATTCCACAAATAATGTCTGTTTAGCAGGTTTAGTGGAGCTTTACAAATCGTTTTCGTAATTTCTGGCTACAATTCAAATTTTGAAATCATATCAGAAAAATAAATGCAAACATTAATGGTTTCAAACATGTTGTCTCATTCATAATCATTGAGAACACTTGGTTAATTTGAAAATGTTTAATACATTTTACTGTCTATTTTTACTTTTTAACCTCTTAAATTCATTTTTAACCAAACAAATGGTGTGCCAAAGGATTATTGCCACCTAAGGTGCATCATTTTCCTTATAACAATAATATCACATTTCTTATTAGAGTATTGCATTACTTTGCAATTCTATCTTACATTATCATGTACTGATTTAAATTACATATTAGTGTTTCAATATCTTTCAATAGTTTGATTTTCTTTTAGCAACTTCAACAATAGCTCTGAAAGTCAAAGGAATGTGATTCTTAAAATCATAATTTTAAAGCTATGTATATTAGTCTCAAGTTTACATAGCACTAACTGAAACTATATGGAAGTTAATTAATATCTGTCTTAATATGATCATATGCAAAATAATAAAAATATTTTCTCTTTTCAGAGTTGTGGTTATAATGAAATACCCAGTATGGATGTATTTGACATACAAGTCATCAATAAATATTAACAAAATATTCATTATTTTCTTTAATGTCATACTTAAGAATTGTTTGTCCATCCTAAGATCAAGATTTCTATTTTATATGCCATCTTATCGTTTTCTCTCTCCCATTTAGATGAAGAATCAATTTGAGTTAGTGTTTGTTGTTGTTAATTAGTTTTGTTGTTTTTGTGTAGTGTGAGGTGATAGTTTAAGTTTTTTGTGTCTTGTTTCTTTATTTTTCCATGTGTATGGTCCAGATTGTCCCAGATATATTAACTAGGGAGAAAGCTGGTCTTTGCATAGTTGTAATTTATCATTAACTTAATTTTGGCTCAACTTAATCTTTTTTGGACTTTTGTGTAAGTCTAATAGCATAATAAAGCTTTTAAAATATTCTCCCTGTGAAAACTATTGAAAAACTGTCAGAAAATTGAAAAATACACACTTGATGGTTTTTCTAAATTTTATTTATAAGTAATTATTTTGTTTTAGATATTTAAACATATATGGTTATTTGATTTCTGCCCAATTCTTCTTTTCTCATTTTTTTCATGTGACTAAGTTAAAAAAAAACTATGTAACATTTAGTAGCAATGTACATAATAAAGTTAAATTAAAAATAAGATTTACTTTTAGTAAAACATCAACAAAAATTAGATCTGCCTGGGCATGCAAGACCTCATCTCTACAATAAATCAAAAAATTAACCGGGCGTGGTAGCACGTGCCTGTAGTTCCAGCTACTTGGAAGGTTGAGGCGGAAGGATCACCAGAGCCCAGCAGGCTGAGGCTGTGGTGGCCACTGCACTCCAGTCTGGGTGACAGAGTGAGACTCCAACTCAAAAAAAAAAAAATGTAATTAGAAATTAGTGTTTTAGAGAATATATGGAATATATAGTTGTATAATGTTTTAAAATATTAATGTTTATTTTTGTTTTGTTTTCTAAATAGATAACATATATTTTTATCTTTCTTTGCTGTTGGGGAACCTTGCTCTTACCTTAAACTTTGTGACTAAAACATCCAGATTTGTTCCTGTTAAACCATAAGAACTTAGTTCCAGAAAACTCAGGGATTATCTGGCAATCTGCCATAAAAGTCCTGAAAACTTTTAAAACAAGTGCGTTATCTAAAATCATTTCCCTATTTATCGATGTATAATAATCAAATTGGTAAAGGTGACATAATTCCTTTATCAACATCATTTCAAAATCCAAAATAAAATGACATTATAACAAAAAATTGTTCTAAATTATTCCCCTATGATTAGATGACTATTACTAGTTCAATTTGCTAGAATTTTATAGCCTCATGCTCCAAGGCTTTCTGAATGACTTTTTCAAAATAAATATTCAAATTTATTATTTATGTTTATAGTATCACAACTTTATAACACTTTTATAGCTAAATAAAATTTTAACAATACTATTGCTTCTTCTTTGAATAATTTGTACTAATAAATGAATTATGTGTAAAAATTTATCCTAAAATAGAGTTTTAAAAACATTGATTACATAATATAGTTTCTGAGAATCATCATTCCAGAAGAAACTTCTCTGGGTACTCTGGCTCATGGTCAATCACCAGGTTGTAGTCAACCTGTCATCCAGGCAGCATTCATCCTGGGCCTGGACTGGAATTAGAGAATTCTATTCCAGGTTAACTCATAGTTGTTGGAAGTCCTTAGTTCCTCTCTGACTTTTGGCAGAAGACTTTCTTTTCTTGCCATGTAGACCTCTCCATAGGCTGCCTGATTGTCCTAATGAAATGACAACTGGCTTCTCTTGGAGCAACTGATAGAATTTGAAAGAAAATCTCTTATACTGTATTCATAGAAGTGACACATCTTCACTTCTGCCATATTCAATTGGTTATCCAAACCAAAACTGAAATACAATATGGGAAGAAATAAAGTAGAGTATGAATCACAAGAGGAAGTTCACAATTTCATGTGATGTCTAGTTTCATAAAAATAATAGAAGAAAATTCTGTCTGCTAAAATAAATTTAATATTAATAAAAATTATCTAAAATAAATATTAGTTTGAACATTTCATAACATAACTTCACTATTCTTATAATTATTAAGTAGCCATTTAAAATTTTAGTGGAAAATAATTAATTTGTGCAACATAATTATGTAATAGTTTTTTTTTTAGTTCCAGCCAATTCCAACATGTTTATCATGAGAAATACCTAAAATTCCTACCACTTCTCTTGAACTGTCATAAATACACACGAAACATGCAGCACCTTAGGGGACTGGGCTCAAGATACTGTGAGATATTCTAAAATTAATTTAAAATTTTATATAGCTGTGGAACAGCAAATTCACATTTAATATTTTATTCAGTGTAAAGTCCATTTTAAAAAGGCATGACAATTTATATCAATGCCACACCCAGTACTACTGTAAACTCTTAGTTAGGGCTCACTTACTTAATGTGTAGTTGAAGTAGCTTAGTACTCTTATGTTCACCTATGCTTTTTTCTTTCATGTAGCAGCATTGATTGTTAAAGACTTTCATCAGCATGCTCAGTGGGGCCTTGCAAGTTCTGTGAAAATCACTGAATTTAAATATTATTATTTGTGAATAGCTTATATGAAATATATACAACCTAATCAGAGCATAAAGTACATTTGTAGCTAACTCAATTTTATACATTCATATAAACACACACAAAGGCACACCCTTCAGTCTTTTTAAGTGTTTCTGAAATGTCACAATTATGCTACTTCTCTCTCTCTGCCAAAATTGGATTATGTATAGTGACATATAATGGTTTCATGTTTCATTTACTTTTGGTGAGTTTGTTGATTCATCTTCCAGCAGAGATTCACAGAACTTTGCTAAATGGATGCAATTTTCTGATCAGAAAAATGAGTCACAATTTAAAATATGATCACTTTCAAGTGACAATAAGGTCAATGCAGAGGTAAATATTTTGATTAGAAGGTTGTGTGTAAAATTATTCCATTATTTTAATAATAGAATTACATATCATGTTACATTAGTACTTCTATTTTTATGCTTTCAGCCTCATTATGCACAAATTAAATTCTAACTAATCAAGTGAAACTCTTAAGACTAGTAGAGATAGCATTGGCATCTATAATACAGACAGCATCAGTATCTTCAGTGTCATGTTAAGATGTTTCCAATTCTTCAGGAAAATGAGTTATTAGAAAATATAGTCTTTCACTGAAAAAATGCAAAGTGCAGATATCAAATATTTTTGTATTTAAAGTTATAAAAAGTTGTATAAACCTTTGTGTATGTTAAAAAACGTGTTCATATTATGTATTTCCTTTAATCATTATTCAAAATATTGGTATTTGTCAAATTCTCACTGCCATCTGTATACTGTTTTGATCAAAGCATAATTAATGCATTAAAGTCATCTCATTTTAATTCTGAAATCCCATAACATGAATTGCTTAATTTTTTCTTAGGTCTTTGGCATCACTTATCTTTTTTGTAAATTTTGCATTTACAGCAATTATTCCTTCAAGATATCTGCATGAAGGCATTTTAAATTTGTTTTTCAAGTGGAGCTACCAGACTGGCAGAAGAACAAGAGAAATTGCAGATTGGAGTTTTAACATGATTTTCTATTCATCTTGGCTGCCAAGGCTAAACTAGTAATTAAGGGATAGTCCCACAGCAAGACCAGACACACAAGCAAGTAAACAGAGCACGATCCTGTGTTTATGGGGCACTTTTATTTAGTTCTTGATTCAGAGATACATTCAGAAAAATATCTGTATAGAAATTATACAGATAATTACCATAAAAACACAATACAATTACATAGTCTCATTTATGCTAAATCTGAACATATTAATGTATTTACTCTTAGAGAAATGTTTTAAAAATAAATAGAAACAGTTTCCAGGTTATAATTACTGTAAAAATGTAATATAAAATCAGCTTCACTAAAAGCTAGACTTTTGTAAGTTTAGGAATCAGATAGACATTGGTTCTTTTCACTTACTAACTCTCTCATGTAACTTCTTAATCTCTTTCAAAAGCTGCTGCTGCAAAAAAAGGATATGCAGCAAAGACTAAATAAAAGATGACATATTGTCATGACTTATGTATCTGACTTGGTATTCTGCTATAAATTACTATAAAATAGGAAAACATATAAGGTACTGAACAATTCAGGGATGTGATTTTTTATGTAGGAAAGACAGATGAGGCAACTCCATATTCATTCCAATATTCTAACTGGATGCACTTTGCAAATCATAGCATGAAGATAATTGAGTTCAAAGAAGAAGCAATGTTCTCATTAGATAGTGGAAATAGAGACCACAGTGTGACTTGCTGATGACAAAAATTTAAATGGTTTCTAGTGTAGAGAGAGAAAGTTCTGCAGATAAAATTCCAGAAAGCTGAAGAAGGTTTCTTTGAGTTTGTGATTTAATGAGAATCTATAAATACATGTGAAAAAACTCTAGCCTGAGGGGTGAAAGAACAATTGGACTACTTTATTTTATGAGGTTATGTAAAACACTCACTTCTGGAAGATATTTTAGTTCCAGCCATCTCATTGGACAGAACTTGCTAAATTTCTTGGGTACTCAGAAGAAATCCTAGAAAAGTCAAATATTAATCTATCTGCAGAGTAACAACTGTATAAGATATGAACTCACAAAGACTATAATCAGGTCAAATTCATCAGTCAACAAACTTAGATTCATCAGTTAATAAATTAAATGCCTCCCATTACAAAGTTAAACACTTTTTAAGAAAGGATAACAGCAAGCAAATGTTTAATAAAATTGTATCTACATTACCCATTCTTTTAAGAATTACTAGATGTGCAAAAGTTGCAAAAAAAATCTAAAACATAACAAAAAGAAAAGCCAGTCTATTTATAAAAAAAGAAAATATAAACCCAATAGTGATTAAACAAGGACATTAAAACAGTACAGTTACAATAAATGTGCTCAAGAATGTAAAAAATGATGAACACAATGTGTACAAATATAAAAGAATTTCAACAAACAAACAAAAAAGAAACAATTTTTAAAAAAACAGAATAAAATGACAGTAATCAAGCCAGTATACTATTGGTGAAAGAATAGACAGATAGACCAATGGAACACATATAGAACTCAGAAAGAGACCCAAACAAATATAGTGAACTGATCCTGACAGAGGAACATAGTCTTTTCAATAAATGGTGCTAGAACACCTGGAAATTGACATGCAGAAGGAAAGAAAAAGAAAGAAAGAAAGAAAGAAAGAAAGAAAGAAAGAAAGAAAGAAAGAAAGAAAGAAAGAAAGAAAGAAAGAAAGAAAAAGAAAGAAAGAAAGGAAAGAGAATCCAGACATAGTCCTTACACATTTCTTCTTTGTTTTTGTTTTTGTTGTTGTTTTGTGTTGTTTTACTCATGGCTAAGATTTATTACAACCATGTAGTAAGTTTACAAAGCTGGATTTCTGTTGTTGTTGTTTAAGATGTACAGTACATACTAACTTTATTATAAGGCTACAATAATTAAACAGCATGGCATTGTTACAAGAACAGGCATATAGACCAATGGAACAAAAAAGAGATTCTGGAAGAAAAGCCTCAATTTCTCAACCTACTCATCTTTGACAAAGCCTCCATCATCAACCACTGGAGAGAGGAGAACCTATTCAGTAAATGGTGCTGAGAAAACTGACTGACCACATTCAAAAGATTAAAACAAGACCCCTCTCTATCACCATACACAAAAATCAACTCTAGATGGATCAAAGACTTAAGCATAAAACCTCAAATGATAAGAACCTTACAAAATGCAGAAAGCATACTTATGGAAATTAAAACTGGTAGCTAATTCCTGATCAAAACCCCAAGTGTCCACACCATAAGAGAAAAGATAAAGTGGGACTTCATCAAACTGACAAACTTCTGCAAAGCCAAAGAAAACATCAAGAGAGCAGGGAGACAGCTCACAGACCAGGAACAAATATTTGCCAGCTGTATATCTGACAAAGGTCTAACATCTAGGATCTACAAGGAACTCAAATATGCCAAAAAGAAAAGAAAAGAAAACAAATAGCCCCATTACAAAGTGGGCAGAAGATATGAATAGACACTTCTCAAAAGAAGACACACAAGCAGCCAACAGATGCATGAAAAAATGCTCAGCCTCACTAGTCATCAAAGAAATGCAAATTAAAACCACACAGAGATACCACCTAACTCCAGTCAGAATGGCCATAATCAATAACTCAAAAAAACAACAGATGCTAGAGAGAATGCGGGAAAAAGGGAACACTTCTACACTGTTGGTGAGAGTGTAAGCTAGTACAACTTCTGTAGAAAATGGTTTGCGATTCATGAAAGATCTAAAAAATCGACCTTCCATATGACCCCGCAATCTCCCTTCTGGGAATATACCTGGAGGAACACAAATCACTCTGTGAAAAAGATACCTGCACAAGCATGTTTATTGTAGCATTATTCACAATAGCAAAAACATGGAACCAACCGTGCTGCCCATTGAAAGAGGACTGGATAAAATAATGTGGTACATGCACACAATGGAATATTGTACAGGCATAAAGAAGGACAAAATTATGAACTTTGCAGCAACTTGAATGGACTTAGATTTTATAGTACTAAGTGATCTATCACAGAAACAAAGAGCTGAATACCCTATGTTTTCACTCACTAGCAGATACTGAACAATTATCATAATACTACAAGAAAGTGATTGGCAGTAGTGAGAAACTATCAGGGGAATGGAGGGGCACACCTCATCAAGAAGGGTACCTGCATAATGAATATTTGTATACCCAACCCTGAATTATAACTCATATCTTTAAAATTAAAAAGTAAAATAAAGATGTGGGGTACAATTCTAGATTAGGTATCCCAGTGGTCATTGTACAAGTGAAGTTTGGGTCTCCCTTTGGTTCCCACTTCACCTGGTGTGAGATCAGATATCCTTATTGATGAAGTATGCTCTCCCTCCCCTGGCAGTTTTTCTCTAATGCCAATCCCTTTCTAATAGAATTATGATGATTTCTTATAGTATTATGACATAGTATGATAATAATGTAGTATTCAGTTCTTTGTTTCTGTGACAGGTTACTAAATATTATAGACTCCAAATTCATCCAAGTTGCTGTAAAGTTACAATTTTGTCCTTTTTTATGGCCGTGTAATATTCCATCATGTACATTTTTTTTCCAGTCCACTTTCAATGGGCAACATGGTTGCTTCCATGTTTTTGCTCTCATGATGCTGCAATAAACATGCGTGTGCAGGCATCTTTTACATAGAATTATTTGAGTTCCTCTGGGTATATTCCCAGAAGGGAGATAGCTGGGTCGTATGGAAGGTCAATTTTTAGATCGCCACACTGACTTCCAAAGAGCTTGTACTAGTTTACATTCCCACCAACAGTGTAGAAGTGCTTCCCTTTCCCCACATCTTCTCCAGCATCTGCTGTTTTTTGAATTATTGATGTTGGCCATCCTTCTTGGATGTAGGCAGTATCGCTGTGTGATTTTGATTTGCATAATTTCTTTGAAGATTAGTGAGGCTGAGCATTTTTTTCATGTATATGTTGGCTGCTTTTATGCCTTCTTTTGAGAAGTGTCTATTCATATTTTTCCCACTTTTTTTTAGTATCACTGCACATGTCTTTAATACATAACTATCCGAAAATTGGTCCAGTAATGCACAAAGGCAAGGCAGTGTATCTCCCTGACAGCT
This sequence comes from Carlito syrichta, assembly GCF_000164805.1. Lineage (NCBI taxonomy): Eukaryota > Metazoa > Chordata > Mammalia > Primates > Tarsiidae > Carlito > Carlito syrichta. The sequence goes on along the minus strand of NW_007246314.1, from coordinate 48,367 downwards.
CATTTTCCATTTGCTGCTGAAACTGCACTCAGAAGATGTCCTGGGGGTTTGGACCAGAAACCCACTGGTGAATTTGGAAATCATTCTTAGTTGATTTCCAAAGTGACGAAAACACTTGATTGCTGGATTCACATACTTCCTGGCTTTGTGTGCGTGTGCATATCCATTTTGTTAGTCGAGAACTCTGGCAGACCCTCTTGGTGCCCACCAATGTCCCTCACTGGTACCAATTTAGTGCTCGTTGCCCAATATTGGTGTTCTTTTTTTTTTGTCACAGTCTCATTGTTGCCCACGCTGGAGTGCAGCAGTACGCTTAGTCACCACAGCCTCTACCTATTCTTTTTGGCACATTTGAGTTCCTTGTAGATCCTAGATGTTAGGCCTTTGTAAGATATACAGTTGCCAAATATTTTTTCTCATTCTGTGGGCTGTCTCCCCACTCTCTTAATGGTTTTTGTTTGTTTGTTTATTTTGCTTTGCAGAAGCTTTTCAGTTTGATGAGGTTCCTCTTGTCTTATTTCTTATGGTGTGGACATTTGGAGTTTTGATCAAGAATTGGTTGTAAATTTCCGATTTCCATAAGGGTGTCTCCTGCATTTTCTAAGGTTCTAATAGTTTGAGGTTTTACTATAATAGGTCTTTGATCCATTTACAGTTTTGATCCATTTAGAGTTTATTTTTTGTATAGTGATAGGTAGGGGTCTTGTTTTAATCTTCTGCATGTGGTCAGCCAGTTTTCCCAGCACCATTTACTGAATAAGTTATCCTCTCCCCAGTGGTTGTGAATGAAGGCTTTGTCGAAGATGAGTTATTGGAGAGATTGAGGTTTTGCTTTCGGAATCTATATCTTGTTCTGTTGGTCTATATTCTTGTTTTTGTAACAATACCAGGCTGTTTTTATTATTGTATATCTTATAATAAAGTTTAAAGTCTGAAAGTATGATACCTCCCACTTTGTTTCTTTTGCTGATGACTGTTTTGGCCATTAATGGGCATTTATGTTTCCATATGAATTTCTGTATTGTTGTTTCCAGGTCTGAGAAGAATAATGTTGGTAATTTAATGGGCATTGCATTAAATATGTAGATTGCCTTGGGTAGGTTGGACATCTTAACAATGTTGATGCTTCCAAATCTTGAACACGGAATATTTTTCAATTTGTTTGTGTCATCTTTTATTTCTTTGAGCAGTGTTTTGTAGTTTTCATTGTAAAGTTTTTTTACTTCTCCAGTTAGGAAGATGTTGAGGTATTTCATTTTTTTGTTGCTATTATGAATGGAATTATGCTTTTTATTTGGTTCTCTGCTGTTTGTTGTTGGTGTATAAAAATGTGTCTGTCTTTTTCATGTTGATTTTGTACTCTGAGACTTGTCTAAGTTCTTTATCAGTGCAAGGAAGTTTTTCACAGATTCTCTTGAATTCTCAAGTTACATGATCATATCATCAGCAAAGAGGGATAACTTAACTTCCTCTTTTCTTATTTGGGTACTGCTGATTTCCTTCTCTTGCCTGATTTTCTATCTAGGACTTCCTACACTGTGTTGAGCACGAGGGGTGAAAGTGGGCAGCCTTGTCTTGTTCTGATTTTCAGGGGATATGCCTTCAATTTCTATCCATTTAGCAATATGTTGGCTGTGGGTTTATCATAGTTGGTTCTTACTATTTTGAGGTATGTTCCCTCTATGCCTAGATGTTCAAGGGATTTTATCAAGAAGGCTGATGGATTTTATTAAAAACTTTTTCTGTGTCTAATGATATAAACATGCAATTTCTATTTTTACATCAGTTGATATATTTAATTTCATTTATGATCTTAAAGATGTTGAACCAGCCCTGCATCCGGGGTGTAAAGCCTACTTGGCCATGGTGGATGATTTTTGAGATGTGTTGTTAGATCCCATTTGCTGGAATCTTGTTGATTATTTTTGCATCTATGTTCATCAGGGATATTGGCCTGTAGTGCTCTTTCTTTGTTAGAGTTTACCTGGTTTGGGTATCAGTGTGATTTTAACTTCATAAAGTTTTGGGGGGAGGGTTCTATCTTTCTCAATTGTTCGGAATACTTTCAATAGGATTGGTATCAACTTCTTATTGTATGTTCTGTAGTACTCCATTGGAAAGCCATCTAGTCAAGAATTTTTTTTTTTTTGCAGGTAGCTTTCTTATGATGGAGTTGATTTCCTGGGTTGCTATTGGTCTAGTTATTGTCTCAGTTTTTTCTTGTTTCAACCTTGGAAGGATTTGTGACATCAGAAATTTCTCCATTTTATTTAGATTTTCAAGTTTGTTTTCATACAAGTGTGCATAGTCATCACTGATAATTTTTTATATTTCTTTGGGGTCTGTTGTGATTTGATGTTTTGCATATCTGATTGTGTTTACTTGAACTTTTTCTCTCTTTTTCTTGGTCAGTCTGACTACGGGTCTGTCAATCTTGTTTATCCTTTCGAAGAACCAGCCTTTTGCTTTGTCGATTTTTTTCTATGATATTTTTGTCTTCTATGTTCTGTATTTGGGCTTTTACTTTGGTTATCTGGATTCTTTTACTGAAGTTAGGGTTTTGGTGGTTTTGTCTTTCCAGCTTCCTTAGGTAATTTGTTAGACTGTTAACTTGTGATCTTTCCATTTTCTTCATGTGTGTTTGTAAAGAAATTAATTCCCCTCTCAGTACAGTTTTCATGGTATACAAGAGGTTTTGGTAAGATGTGTCTTTATTTTCATTTGTTTCAAGAAATCTTTTAATGTCTGTTTTGATTTCTGTGTTGACCCTGGAGTTATTCAACATCATGTTATTTAGTTTCCATATCTTTGTGGAGTTTGGGTGATCTCTGTGGTTGTTGATATTTATTTTTATTCCACTGTGGTCTGGGAAGGTGCATGGCAGAATTTTGAGCTTACAGAATTTATTTATGCTTGATTTATGACCAAGAATGTGGTCAATCTTAGAGTACAGTCCATGTGGTGATGGGTAAAAAGTATATTCTGTGGTTGTTGAATGGAGTATTCTGTAGGTATCTATTAAGTCTATTTGGTCAAGCATCAAGTTGAAGTTCTGGATCCCCTTGCTGATTTTTTGCCTCAATCATCTGTCTAGAGTTGTTAGTGAGGAACTTAAGTCCCCACTATGATAGTGTTAGAGTCAATATCTTTTTTTAGTTGGCCTAATAGCTGCATTATAAAAGTTGATGCTCTTTTGTTGAGTGTATATATGCTTAAGATGGATTTTTCTTGTTGATAGGTCGGACCTTTTATCATTATGTAGCTTCCTTCCATATCTTTTTACATTTTTGATAGCTCAAGATTATTTTGCTTTATATTAAAATCACGACTCCTGCTTCCCTTGTGTTTCCATTCCATGGAAAAAGTGTTTTCCATCCTCTAATTTTGAGTTTGTGAGTGTTCACTCTGGTGAGTGAGATGAGTCTCCTGGACAGCATACTGTTGTTTCATCTTTTTGTTTGTGTCCAGTTTGCCGTTCTATGTCTTTTCAGTGGTGCATTTAGTCCATTCATGTTCAGGTTGATTATTGAGATGTGAGAATTTAATCCCTGTCATGAGGTTCTTAAAGAGTTTATTGTTGTTTGTTTGTTTATTTACTGGTTGTTTTGTTATTTTTTGGTTGATATATGTTTGTGTTTCCAATCTTTATCCCACATTCTTGGGAAGAGCTTGGTTGTTCTTCTTTTTTTTTTTTTTCCCCTGTTTTCTGTGCTTAGTGATCTCTTAACTATCTCTTACAGAGCTAGTCTGGAGGCAGCATAAACTCTTAGGGATCAAATATTTTGGAAGGATTTTAATCTCCATCACCAGTGAGGTTTAGCTTAATTGAAAGATTAGACTCTGGTCTCTTCTATCCTGAAGTGTTTCTGTAGATAAATCTGCTGCTATTCTAATTGGTCTTCCCTGGCAGATAGTCTGATCTTTCTCTCTCACTGTCTTTAGGGATTTTTTTTTAATGCTTACTTTGTGTAAGTGAATTTTTATCAGTTTGGAGTTGTTTTTCCTAGTTGATGCCTTGCAGGCATTCTCTGAATTGCTTGTGTTTGGATGGTTGCATTTCTGATGAGATGCAGGAAGCTTTGTTGAGTGACCTCATGGAATGTTTGTTCCAGATTGCTCTCATTTCTTTTCTACTTCAGGGGTTCCCATCGGATGTAAATTTGGTCTCTTAATATAATCACACACACCCTGAAGGTTTTGCTCTGCCTTTTCAAGCCTCCTTTCTATGTTTTTAACAAATTGTTGTAGTTCCATATTTTGGTCTTCTAGCTCTGAGATTCTTTCCTCTGCCAGGTTAATTCTGTTTTCCATGCTTTTCAGTTTATTGTTTATTTCATTTACTGTATTCTTTATAGCTTTCATCTCAGTAATTAATTTTTTTATGTTTTTGTCTTGCTTTTCTTGGTTCTTTTTCATTATTTCCAACCATTCTTGATCTCTCCACTTGTGATCTGAGTCCAGTCAATGTGGACACTCTTCATTGTTTGAGTTCCAAAGTCTATTCTTGTCTACTATCTTTTTTGGACTTTGTGTATCTGTAATTTTTCTTCAATTTCTCTTTATTTGTGGTGGATTTTTCTTTCCTCTTTACTTCTATTGCTCTGAAAGAGGAAGTCATTTTCACTCCATTTGACTCAACCCCATATTCTTCCTTTGGTAAAGCTTCTGGATTAGTTCGATTTTGAAGCTGGGTTGGAGGTGGGGAGCTGTGCTATCCTTTTGTAGATATGAGATTTGAGTAAGGTGTGTTAGGGGTGCTAAGATTCAAAAACTATCTGTAGATCACAATTATTGTTGATTGGTAAGTAGGCACCTAAGAACCCACTTCCCACTGCTTCACAGTATGTCCACAAAATGGGAATGTATATATTTCCCTGGGTACAAAATAATGTAAGAGAAAGAACAGGAACTAAGAAAGAGAGAGCATGAAAATGAAGAAGAAGAAGAAAAGAAGAAAAAACATACAGCCAACAGATTGACAAACCAACCAATAAAAAAAGGGAAAAAAGAATATAAAAAGAAAAAAGTAAAATATACAAAAGACTCTAAAATGACAATATGAGGTTTTAACACTTATATACACCCTTATTGGAAAAAAAGAAGAAGGATTCTGAGACCACAGTGAAGTAAAAATAAATATCAACACTAACATATTTTCCCAAAAACACACAAAGACTTGGATAGTAAGCAGCATGATGCTAAGCAACTCCTGGGTCAACATGGAAATCAAAACAGAGACTAAAGAATACATGGAAACAAATGAAAGGTAAAAAAAAAACAACATCTAACCCAAACCTCTGGGATGCCATGAAAGCAGTAGTAAAGGGGGAATTCATACCTCTACAAACACACATGAAGAAAATGGAAGGATCACAAGTTAACAGCCTAACAACTCACCTAAGGAAGCTAGAAAAGCAAGACCATCAAACCCAAATTCAGCAGAAGAATCCAGATCACCTAAATAAAATTTCAAATCCAGAACATAGAAGATAAAAAGATAATACAAAAAAATCAGTGAAACAAAAAGCTGGTTCTTTGAAAGGATAAACAAGATTGATGATCCTCTAGCTAGACTGACCAAGAAAAAGAGAGAAAAAGCCCAAATATACACAATCAGAAACACAAAGACGAAGTCACAACTGATCCAGAAGAAATACAAAAGATTATCAGAGACTACTATGTTCACTTGAATGGAAACAAACTTGAAAACCTAAAGGAAATAGAGGATTTTCTGATGTTACACAACCTCCCCAGGTTGAAACAAGAAGAAATCGAGACCCTAAATAGACCAACAACAATCCAGGAAATTGACTATGTCATAAGAAAACTACCTACAAAAAAAAAGCCCGGGACCAGGTGGCTTTCCAGCAGAATTCTATAAAACATACAAGGAGGAACGGATACCAATCCTACTGAAGGTATTCCAGGTGATTGAGAAAGATAGAACTCTCCCCAAATCGTTTTATGAAGCTAAAATCACATTGATACCCAAACCAGGTAAAGATTCAACAAAGAAAGGGAACTACAGGCCAATATCCTTCATGAACATAGATGCTAAAATTCTCAACAAGATCTTAGCAAACCGGATTCAACAATGCATCTCAAAAATCATCCACCACGACCAAGTAGTCTTCATTCTTGGGAAGCAAGGCTGGTTCAACATTCGTAAGACCATAAACGTAATTAAATACATCAACAGTCATAAAAACAAAAACCACATGAATATATCATTAGATGCAGAAAAAACTCTTGAAAAAATCTAGCACTACTTCTTGATAAAAACCTTTGAACATCTAGGCATAGATGGAACATACATCAAAATAGTAAGAGCCATCTATGAGATATCCACCGTCAGCACACTGCTAAACAGACAGAAGTTGGAACCATTTCCCCTGAAAACTGGAACAACACAAGGATGTTCATTCTCACCTCTCCTGTTCACATAGTTTTGGGAAGTCCTTGCTAGAGCAATCAGAGAAGAAAAGGTGATCAAGGGTATCCAAATAGGAGAAGAGAAAATCTAGTTATCCCTCTTTGCAGATGACATGATTCTATACCTCGAAAACCCAAGAGAATCTGTCAAAAGCCTCCTTGCACTGATAAAGAACTTTGGTAAAGTCTCAGAGTATAAAATAAATGTGCAAAAGACAATTGCATTTCTATACACCAATAATAAACAAACAGAAATCCAAATAAAAAGCAAATCCCTTTCACTATAGCCCCCCACACACAAAAAAGATGAAATACCTTGGCATCTTCCTAACCAGAGACGCAAAAGACCTTTACAGTGAAAACAACAAAACACTGCTCAAATAAATCAAATCAAAGATGACACAAACAAGTGGAAAAATATTCCATACTCATGGATTGGAAGAATCAACATTGTTAAGATGTCCATTCTACCTAAGGGCAATCTATAGATTTAATGCAATACCCATCAACTTATCAGCAACAATTCTTCTCAGACCTAGAAACAACAGTACAGGAATTCATATGGAAACATGAATAACCAAAACAATCCTCAGAGAAAAAAAAAAGGCAGGAGGTATCACACTCCCACACTTTATATTATTATAAAGTTACAATAATCAAAGCAGCCTGGTATTGGTACAAGAACAGGCATATAGACCAATGGAATAGACTTGAGATTCCAGAAGCAAAACCTCAATTTCTCAACCAACTCATCTTTGACAAAACCTCCACCACCAACCACTGGAGAGAGGAGAAACTTTTCAGTAAATGGTGCTGGGAAAACTGGTAACCACATGCTGAAGATTGAAACAGGATTCCTACCTATCTCCATACCCAAAAATCAAGTCTAAATGGATCAGAGAACTAAACATAAAACCTCAAACCATAAGAACCTTAGAAAATGCAGGAAACACTCTTATGGAAATTGGAACTGACAACCAATGCCTGATCAAAACCCCAAGTATCCATACCATAAGAGATAAGATAGACAAGTTGGATCTCATTAAACTGACAAGCCTTGGCAAAGTCAAAGAAACCATCAAGAGAGCAGGGAGACAGCCCACAGACTCAGAAAAATATCTGCCAACTGTATTTCTGACAAAGGCCTAACATCTAGTATCTACAAGGAACTCAAATGTGCTGAAAAGAAAGAAACAAACAGCCCCATTACAAAGGGTGGGCAAAAGATATGTATAGAGAGTTCTCTAAACAAGATGTACGAGCAGCCAATAGATACATGAAAAAATGTTCAGCCTCACTAGTTATCAAAGAAATACAAGTTAAAACTACACTGAGATACCACCTTACTCCAGTCAAAATGGTCATCATCAATAACTCAAAAAATAACGGATGTTGGAGAGGATAAGGCGAAAAGGGAACACTTATACACTGTTGGTGGTAGTGTAAACTAGTACTGTCTCCATGAAAAACAGTGTGACGATTCCTAAAAGTTCTAAAAATTGACCTTCCATATGACCCTGCAATCCCTCTACTGGGAATATACCCGAAAGAACTCAAATCACTCTATAAAAAAGATACCTGCACACGTATGTTTATCACAACATTGTTCACAACAGCAAGAACATAGAAACAACCGTGCTGCCCATTGAAGGAGGACTGGGAAAAAAATGTGGTATATATACCCAATAGAATATTATGCAGCCATAAAGAAGAGCAAAATCATGAACTTTGCAGCAATCTGGATGGACTTAGATTCTATAATACTGAGTGATCTTTCACAGAAACAAAGAACTGAGTATCACATGCTCTCACTCATAAGTGGACCTTGAACAACTATCGTAATACTATAAGAAAAGGATTGACAGTAGCAGTAAACTGCGGAAGGGTGGATGGAGTGGCGGGGCAGTGGGACTGGCAGTAGTGGGAGTCTGCCTGGAGAAGGGGGGCACACTTCATCAACCAGGGTACCTGCATAATGAATATTTATATACCTAACCCTGAATTGTACCCCACAATTTTAAAATAAAAAATTTAAAAGTTAAAAAAGAAAAAAATAAAATATACAAAAGGAAACCAAAACAATATGAGATTTTAACACTCATATATACCCTTATTGGAAGAAAAGAATAAGGATTAAAATAAAATGAAATACACCCCCACTGCATATTATATTTTTAAGAAGCGAGTAGAATCACACACAACTTTTCTCATCCTTGAGCATCCTCTTGTGGCAGTTTCTGAGACTTTGGATTTCCTGTAGGCATGACCCAAGCAAGGGGAGGGGCTTCCAAGGAGTGGGGTTTCTGACTTACAAATCTGTCCTCCTGTTCACCCTAGGTGGTTGGGGGAGGCTGGAAACTGCCCCCAGCTTATTCACATGTATTCAGTGCTCTTCATGTGTGCTGATCAGGATTCTCCCCACCTGGATCATATGACCCGTGAATCACTGAGGGAAAGGGGGCTGGGTCACTTTAAAACTCACAACCACTCATCCTCTGGGGGCTGAGTCTGGGTTCTTGTCTCTGGTAGTAGCTGCAGGCCACAAATTCTTTGGTTGGGGGATGGGGCATCTGGGTCTCCTGTCTGGACCTGTCCCTCCGGGGATACTGCACACAGAGTATCCTCCCTGGGTTGTCAGTGATCAATCTTGGGAAGGTGCTGAATTCACCCTTCAGTCTCAGGAAGTAGCTCTGCTGTTCACATGGGCACGCCAGAGCCTGTCTCCACGTGGGTACCAGGACAAAGGTGGTAGGGACATCTCTGCATCTTGTCCTCAGTGAGGTCAGGGCAATGGCTTCCTCTGGTGTGTTTTTCTCCACGACTCCTGCTGCCAGTGTTCACTTTGGTGCCAAAGACAGTAGTGGCCAGGTGCTGGCAGCAGGTAACTTTCACCACTATTTTCTGGGTAGTGTTGCAGATATGGTGCCTGCCTGTGGGTTGCAGAGTGCACTGAGCTCTGGGTAGCTATGGGCAGCTGATTCAGCAGTAGAGTTCAGGCCACTTGTTCTCACGTCTCCATTCTATCATTCACCTGCACACCCATTTGTGAGTCACTAGCATGTATGGTCATCCCTGCACCCAATAATTTATGCAGAGACTCATGTACTCTGGCCTACTCCATCACCATCTTGGAATCCCCTCTGTCCTTTCACATTTCATAAAAAATAATTCAAAATGGAACCCAGATCATTAAATGTAAAATACAAAACTATAAAACTAGATGATAACACAAAAGAAACTCTAGATAATCTTGGGTTTGGCAGTGACTGTTTAGATGCAGCACCAAAGTCATGATTAAAGAAAAAATAACTGATTGCCAAGACTTTATTAAATTAAAAGTTTCTGTTCTGTGAAAGACACTGTCAAGAAAATAAAAAAAGAGTCACAAACTAGGAGAAAATAATTGCAAGTCGTATTTTTTCAAAATTACTATTCAAAATCTACAAAGCACTCAAAAAACAATAAGAAAATAAACACCCACCTACAAATGGGCCAAGTACTTTAATAGATGCCTCTCCAAAATAGATAGGTAGACACCAAAATAGATATGTAGATGGCAAATATGCATATGAAAAGATGCTTCAGTCCATACAAGGGGGGGACACACACACACATACACACACACACACATACACACACACACACACGGAATTATCTTTTGGAGGACAAGCTCCTTTTAGTGCACTAGGAATTTTTCTCTCTGGATGAAATGGTCAACCAAAGTTTTTATCTTGAAATTTTGAAAGGGTTACACTATGATTTGTGGAAGAAATGTCCCAAGTTTTGGCAAACAAGTGACTGGTTCTTCTATCTTGATAACACACCTGCCCACACCATGCTGAGTGTTCAGCAGTTTTGAACAAAAATGGCATGTCTCCTGTGCCTCACCCTCTCTATTCATCGAATCTCATCCTAAGCAACTTTTTTTTTGTTTCCTTAGATGAAAAAAATCCTCAGAGGGAAACATTTTGCAGATATGGAAGAGGTGAAACAGCAAATGGCAAAGACACTAAAAGGCATCAAAATTGATGAGTTCAAAAACTGTTTTGAGTGGTTGCAAAAGCATTTTGCTAGGTGTATTGCATCAAATGGAAAGTATTTTGAAGATGACTGAAGTTTAAATATGTAAGAATAGATACCCAATTTTTATAATTAAATTTCAGGCTTTTTTCTTCCTCCCTCATATGTTAATATGGAAAGCAAATTAGAATGGTAATGAAATACCAGTACACACCCACTAGAATGACCAAAATTCTGACTGCTGACAACACTACATATTGGCAAGGATGTGGAAGAACAGGAACGCTCATCCACTGCTGATAGGAATTCTTTTTTTTTTTTAATCAGAGTCTCACCCTGTCAACCAGGCTGGAGTGTAATGGCATGCTGATGGCCACCGCAGCCTTGACCTGCTGGGCTCAGGCAATACTTCCATCCTTCCACCTCAGCCTTCTAAGTAACTGGAACTACAGGTGTGCACCACCATGACTGGCTAATTTTTTTTATTTATTGTAGAGATGAGGTTTCACCAAGTTGCCCAGGCTGGTCTCAAACTCATGGGCTCAGGTAATCCTCTCATCTCAGCCTCCCAATGTGTTAAGATTATAGGAATGAGCCACCGGGCCCAGCTGTGATGGGGATTCTACAAAACTAAACATTCTCTTACCATATAATTTAGTAAGCAGTAAAAGGAGTTGAAGAAATGTGTCATCAGAAACCCTGCACACAGATGTGTATAGATGCATTATTGATAATTACCAAAACTTGGGAAGCAACTATAATGTCGTTTAATAGGTAAATGGGTAAACTGTGGCACATTCAGACAATGAAATGTTATTCAGTGCTAAAAATAATAAATGAGTTATCAAGCCATAAGAAAACCGGGAGGTAACTGAACTGCATATGATTAAGTGCAAGAAATTAATCTGAAATCACTACATCCAGTATGAATTTAACTACACATGTTGAAAAATGTAAAACCATGGTGAGAGGCAGTAGATCAGTAGTATCCAAGTCTCAGAAGGCAGGAAAAGTTAAATAGGTAAACCAAAGAAGATTTTTAGGGCAGTGAAACTACTCTGTGTGAAACAAATATATGGCATTATATATTTGTTTAAACCCTTAGTATGTACAACACCAAGAGTGGATCTTATGTAAACTGTGAACTCTGAATAATAATGAGATGTCAATGTATTTTTATCAGTTTTAAAAAATATACTGCTCTGGATGAAAATGTTAAGGATGGGGGGTGGCTAAGCATGTGTGAGAGTGAGGGTATACGAGAAATCTCTGTACCCTTTTCTCAAATTTGCTGTGAATCTGAAATTGCTTTAAAAAATAAAGTGTATTTAAGAAAAAAAATTAAACTAAAATTCTAGAATAAAAAATTGATTATTGAAAAATGGTCTTAGGATGTTCTTAATAGATTATTGGATAGGATATTCTTAATAGATTATTGGATAGATTAAAGGTCAGGGAACATGAAAACATATAGAAACTATCCAAACTGAAGCACAGTTATATAAACAACTAAAACAATTCAGTCTTTAATGACTTGATGAACTACATAAAACAGTATGATATATATTTAATTTTAATCTCAGAAGTAGAGAATATTGAGAATGGACCAGGAAAACAAAAAATAAATAAATAATGGCTGAAATTTTGCATTTTTGATGAAAATATAAAACAATATAGCCAAAAAGTTAAAATAACCTGGGCAGGAAAAATAAAAGATAATCACCCCAGGCATATGATAATTAAGTTAATAAAAATAGAGACAAAAAGAAAACTATAAAAATAGCCAGAGTAAAAGATATATATCAGGGGCCTATTAGAAGAATGACTACAGACTTCTGATGAGGAAGAGTTCAAGCCAGAAATAAATAACTTAAAAGAAGCAACATTTTTAGTGAAGTAAAATAAATATAAAAATAAACACTTATAACCTAGGAGTATAGAGTTTGTAAAAATATTATTTAAAAATGGATAGAAAAAAAAAAACATAGTCTAAGAATTAAAATCTGAAGGGATAAATATGAATAACACTTCAAATTGAGATGAAATCATGTTCAAAGGAAATAATGACATATAATGTAATGAAGCATAAGAAAAATAGTAAATATAAAGTAAAATTGACAAATGAAAATATGATACAAAAGTATCTCACTAAAAAGCTAATGGAGGTAATAAAATTCGTTGGTATAAAAAATCATTTTTATTAAGAGTTAGGGAAGGAGTAAAACCAGAGAAAGAAACGGTAGTACAAATAGGAAACATAAAACCAGATAGTAGACAGAATCCAGTATTTCAAATACTAAATTAATGTAAAGGAACTATTCCTCAATTAGAGACAGGAATTGTCAGACTGAAAGAGAAAGCAAGTCACACATACATGCACACACACCTATATGCCTATATGTTTGCATATATGTGTGTGTCTATATATATGTTGATATATATGTTTATATAGACACATTTACATATGCATACATATTATATATATATATATATATACACACATATATATATATAAAATCCTTGCCACAAGTATCTTTAGCTGAACAAAATCAGAGGAATTTATCTCTTATGCTTAACTTTTGAAGTTTTATACCAAATCTTTGTTAGTCTATGATCAAATTCAACTTGATGTTTTTTAACATGCAATATAAGGTTTTAATTTCTTTCTTCTTTTCTTTTACTTTATTTATTTTTTCTTTTTCTCTCTCTTTTTTCTCTCTTTTTTTACATCTTCAATTATTTTAATAACATTTTATAAAAAATGACTATGGTGTCTTCAATATATTATTTTGACACATTTGCTGAAAGTCATAATTGATTGTATATATGAGGATCTATTTCTGGGCTCATTATTTTCTTTGATTGACTTATACTTCTATTCACATGTAAAAATTACACTGACTTGATATTGTAAGAATCATCAAATGATACTTTGACAACTATATATCCATAGAGTTTGAAACTTACGTAACACAATATAAACAATTAAACCAAAATGAATCAGAGACCTAAAGATTAAGTCTAATAAAGTTTCTAGGAGATGACATAGAAAAAACATTTTCATAATCTTGAAATAGGCAAGAAAATTATAGGTAAAAAGTACTAAAGATTAAAAAATAATAAATTGGACTTCATCAAAATTTAAAGTGTCTGTTTGTTAAAGAGATGCTTAAAATAATAAATGGGCCAGTCATAGTGGGAGAAAATAATTACATGCTTCTAACAAAAGATAGTGAAAATTCCTTCAAGCTAGTAATTAGAAAAACAATCTAATAAAAATAGGAAAAAAATTGTAACTGACACTTCAAAAGGAAGGCATAAAAATGTTTGATAAACACAAGAAAAATTTCTCAACATCATTAGTTAGAGAAATGTAAACTTATATCGCAATAAGATACTCTTATACTCAGTAGAATGGCTAAACTTAAAAATATTGAGCATTGATAAGTTTCTGGACAATAACTTGCATACATTTTTGATAAAGTCATGCAATGGTATAAATATTATGAAAACTGAACAGTAATTTTTATTTATTTATTTATTTATTTATTTATTTATTTACTTATTTATTTTGAGTTGGAGTCTCACTCTGTTGCCCAGACTGGAGTGCAGTGGCCGCTCCCGGCCACCACAGCCTCGATCCACTGGGCTCCGGCGAACCTTCTGCCTCAGCCTTCCAAGTAGCCGGAATTACAGGCATGCGCTACCACACCCGGATGATTTTTTGATTTATTGTAGAGATGAGGTCTCGCTGTCCAGGCGGGTCTCGAACCCGCGGGCTCAGGCAATCCACTCACCTCAGCCTCCCAAAGATGCGGGATTACAGGCTGAGCCAAAACATATGCTCATCTGCAATTCAGCAATTCCATTCACATATATAGACCCCAAATAAATGAAAGCATTTACCCACAAGCAAACTTTTCCAAATATATCAAAGCAGCTACACTTAATATAACTAAAATCTAGAGATAATGTGAACATCCATAAACAGGAGAATGGACAAATACATTGGGATATTTTCATACAAATCACTGACAAAACAATGCTTTAAAATTTCAAAAATATTATATTGAGGGTAAAAAGCCAGACACACAAAAGTACAAACTATATGATTTTATTATTATGAATTTCTGAAATAAACAATACTAATCTATGGTGTCAGAGATTTGCATAGTTATTGCCTTGCTAGGAGTGTGGCTATTGACTGAGGAAGTACCTAAGGGAACTTTCTGAGTTGATGAATACGTTTTGTTTTGTTTTTTTATCTTGACACTAGTCTGGAATTCAGGAGTTCTGTTTTTGTTGAAACACAGAACCTTCACCATCCATGTTTGCACTGCTGTATATGTTATAACTAAATATAAAAATAATAGCATACTGAAACATTTAGCACAGTATATAGTACTTATGAAATATGCAATACACATTCAGCGTGTGTGTGTCTTTGTGATTAAAAGAGTGTCTCCCTCTTAGTTTGCTAACTGTATATTAAAACAAATTTGTAGCTGGGCTCAGTGGCTCAGCCTGTAATCCCGCGCTTTGGGAGACGGAGGTGAGTGGATTGCCTGAGTCTGCGGGTTCGAGACCCGCCTGGGCAACTTGACGAGACCTCATCTCTACAATAAATCAAAAATTAGCTGGACGTGGCAGAGCGCGCCTGTAGTTCCAGGTACTTGGAAGGCTGAGGTGGAAGTTATCACCGGAGCCCAGTCTGAGTGACAGAGAGACTCCAACTCAAAAAAAAAAGAAATTTGTATCAAAGTAAATTCAGCAACAAAAATTAAATGTATATGTGGTAATATAAGGGAGACCCAAAAAACTGGAATACCTTTTGGAGGGTGGGTCCTTTGCAATACCAGCACCCCCCACCAGAAGAGTGTTCTAGGAACCCACTGGCATCAGTGGAACCAACTAGTATTGTTGTGAGAGGCTGCAGTCAGCTTCAGTTAATTTTTTTTTTAGATTATTTTAATGCATTTACCCAATTCATGATGGGTGATTTATGTCTGCATCTTCCCACACTGAGCTGAGTGTTCAGCAGTTTTTGACCAAAAAAATGGCATAACCTCCCTTTCACCTGATCTGACCCCACAGGGACTTTTTGTTGTTGTTGTTTCTCTGATGAAAAAAGTCCTTTCTCCCCCCACATTTTGCTGATGGAAGAGGTGTATCAAAATATGACAGACACACTAAAAGACATAACAATTGACAAGTTCAAAAACTTTTGAGCCATGTAATAGCATCTCCACAGATGCATTGCATCAAACAGAGAGGACTTTGAAGATGACTGAAGATTAAACAGGTAAGAATAAATGCACAACTTTTTATAAATACATTCTGGGTTTTGGGGATTCCCTCTTTGTACAGAAGATACAGTGTATCCTCAAATCCATATATCTCCTCTCCAAAGTTAATATGATTTCAACTATGGTATGAGAGTTATGCCTCCAGTTAATGAGCCTAGGGGTCCATCTTCTGCAGATTAAAATAGCACAGAATTGGTTTATTACAACTTATAAATAGTTCTTACTATGCACAAAGTAAGAAAGAATTTTTTAAGCTTCCATATATCTTAGCACTTTCTTCCAAGCTCATTCATTTATGGTTATATAATACAACATATTATAACATTTTTTATTAGTAAAATCAGAACCATAGATAGGGTCAAGATTAAGAGAATGTATATTTTAATGTTATTGACATCAGAAGACACTGTCACAAAAGTGTAGGGAGAAGTTCTAACAAGAGCAGAGAAAATTGTGTGTGTAGGCCAGAGGAGTACCTTTTAATTCACATGAGGAAAATGTAAGGGCAGGGGAAAGATGTCAAAATTTTGTGGAGACACGATGTTGGTTTAGATGGCTATGAATATGTATTCTGAAGTACTGGGACCAAGATACCCTTAACGTTTCCCTCAGATTTCCTAAACTTTTGTTTCACAGTAGGCAGGTTTATACTAACATAACTGAAAAGATGGACTGAGAGTAGGAAGTCATTTTGTTTTGTTCCTAGATCTTAACACAATAATGAAAAAGTAGAAACTGTGTCCTGGAGGAATGCACACTCTAAGTAAAGATTAACCTTGTTGACTTTGTCTTTCTAGAAACCTAGATCCCTCAAGTATAACCAGTATTGGCCCACTGTAATCTTTAAACAAATTTCTAAGGGTGATGAGAGTGTGTGACACAGTGCCTGGTGACCAGACCCCTCCCTCCTCAGGGTCTGCAACACATCCGTAAGTGGTCAACAAGGAAGTCATGGTAGTCACGCCCACCTGACTGCAACATCTCTAGGGGAAAGGATTTAAGTCAGGGGCTTGAGGGCAACGGGGAGCCACACTCACCTTAGAGACCTGGCCCTCTTCCTGTCTGTGGGAAGTGACCTTTTTCTTAAATAAATCTTTTAATCCTTCATCTTTTTGTGTGTTGCAAATTGTTGCATTACTCAGATCTCTCTTTCCCAGCATACCTCCAGCACGCCGGCTCCAGCAGTGCTGTGCCTCTGCACCCTAACTCTAACCCCAAAGTCTGAGGAAGCTGAAATGCTGAATAAAGAGGCTGACATACTCAGTTTCTTAGAAAGAAACATATAATGGGCACTTATGAACAGAAACCACATCTGTGTCCTGGATGGCTTTAAGACCAGATGGTGGACACTCACACCATCACCTTCCAGACCCATTGTTTATATATCCTAGGGAAAGAAAGCTTCAGAAGGAACGTCAAGGTCGTTTGTCTGAAGTCAGGAGTTATGGCAAGTACCTGCTCTTACACAAGAAACAATAGATAAATGAAAAATCTTAGAAGACTTCCCAGAACTGGGGTTAATCGGAAGTCAATGTAGCAGATTAATATCCATGGGTTCGCTTTGGATTCCACAGCTTTACATAGGTTTCCTCTTTACTATAGGAAGAAATTGGCAAACACAGGTAGCTATGATACCATCACTTCAGCTATTAAAATTATCCAGCCCTCAGTTTCAGGTACTTTATTTCAACCTCTCTCCCTTATTACAATAGTTTTTGCAAAGTTCTTTTTTGTGTTTCACTTTGCGCTGTTTATATTCTTTGCATTTTTCTGGAGAGTTGCACTTCCACTGATTTGTTTTTATGCCCAGGAAGGTCCGACTTGCTTTCATTAGCTATATGGAAATTACCTAGGAAATGTTGCTTGAAACACATATTGATGTTCTTATTGAGAGGGTGACAAGTTGGTTTGGAGGCAATCAGCTAGGAAAGGCATATTATTTGGGGGAAGTCAAAATTTGTCTTAGAATATCCAATTCTTAAAATGACAGTCTCATTTTCATTCATAGTATAAGAAATCTTCACATTTAAGATGTTGACAGGACCTATTTGAGGAGTTGTATAAAGTGTGCCTTATAATTAATGTTTGCTTCCACAAGCTACATGTATGTGTAATATGAATTTCTTTTTTTTTTTTTGAGTTGGAGTCTCACTCTGTCACCCAGACTGGAGTGCAGTGGCTGCTCCCGGCCACTGCAGCCTCGACCTGCTGGGCTCCGGGGATCCTTCCGCCTCAGCCTTCCGAGTAGCTGGCATTACAGGCGTGCACTACCACACCCGGCTAATTTTAATATGAATTTCTTTATGAGGATATATTCACAGTCATAGGAGTCCTAGTGACCCTTACTGCAAGATGCATCAGAACTCCTTCCACATTAAATAATACTATATTATCTTCCCAGGCAGTTGGAGACTGACTGCTTCATTAGCAAGTCAATGTACTTTCAAGTTTCCTACTAATGCTATGATGTTTTTATCAATGCACATTGTTTTTTAATCAGAACTGACATTAACTGTTTAAATGGTCTAAAATGGAATGTTATCAGTTAAGTCAACAAGTATCCTTATAAAGTATGTAAATTTGCATATATATGTATCTTTATTCATCTTTTCTTTCTTCAAGAATTCCACACTTGCAAATCAAGCATACCAACAAGCAAACTTGCTAAAAAAGTTAATTATTCCATCTGCTTTGAAGAAATCAAAACAGACAAATGCATCAGAAAATCAACATACAGTTATTTAGAAATACATAGGCTGGATGTATTACTTTGAATTGCTCTTGACACCTAATAATTTTTAATTTGAAATAATTTTATTTTCTTTGGTTTTCATGCTTTTAAGCTTTCTTAAAAGTGGAAATTGCATAATAGCATCAGAAAAATTCTACTATAAGAAATGATAACTATTTTCAATTTTTTAAAATTTTAACATTTGTTTAAATTCTGAAATTATTTACTACATGAATTGTTAACGTAAGGCCCATTTTTTCAATGAAAGAAAGTAAAACTCCCCTCTGAGATAACCATGTTTAGTTTTTAAAATATTTTCTAATAGAAATATTAAGAAATAAAGAGTAAATCATTTCTTAGATACATATGCACAATTTATGAGAGAATATCTCATGCTTTTGTCACTTGATTTCATATAAGCAATATAAATTATTTTAGGGGAATGGAATGAATCAGATTCTATTGTAACTTATTTTGGAAAAATGTATACCAGTTTTATAAATCAGTTTTTTCTGCCTGACAAATACAAATGAAAAATAGCTAATATCTTTATCATATTGTTGAACCCAGAACTCTAATCAGAGAGAGAGAGAGAGACCACAAAGAGCCAGCTCTGATGCAAACACACGAGAGTCTTTATTCAGGCTCGAGTCTGGGCTCACACATGAAGCCGGTAGAGGCTTCATGAACCAGAGCGTTGATCCAGTATGGCAAGCAGTTTTTATGCACAATTACAGAGGGAGGGGAAAGAACTTTAAACTTGATTTTACATGATTGGGTAATTTCTCCTAATGGGTACTGGAACACTTGGTATTGGTAGGTGCCTTTCGTGGGCTGTAACCTGACTGCCCGTGATTGACAGAAACCCACTTAATGGGCAGAGTGGAATGTCAGATAAGTTAGGTTCACTGCGTATAAAGTAACCTGAGCAACCTGGAGGTTACATTAGCCATTAAGTTTGCTGATTCACCCCGAGGAATGCTTAGGAAAACTTATTTGCTTAACATTTACATAACATAACATGGTCATTATGGGACAACAAAAGCCAAACTTAACAAAATTTTAAATATGAATGCTGCAAACACATACAGTGAATGTGGGGTAGAAATTCATATAGTACTAGTTCTGGGAATTTATAAAATATCACAAATGCCTTATAGCAAGGCAGTTTTTATAAAGGTCCTTCAGGTTTACATAGCCACTGTGTGTAAATTAACACTGGCATGGAGGCCAGTGATTTAAATCAACATAAAGCCCACCTAGAGAGCAGCTAGCGTCTCAGAGTCTACTGCAGTAGCAAAGGAATGTCTGAAAGGGGCTTATCGCTTTAACATTTATATCCCGTTGTAAAAGCAGAAGTCAGCATGGCAATTGGGACTGACAATGCTTAACCCAAGAGTTCTAAATACAAACACTACTTAATTACACAATCAGTCACTACCTGGCACCCGACATATGCCTAATTCTACGGGGTCTGAGGTAGGATTTAAAGTACTAAGATTTCATAAAGTACAATGAACTTGAGGTAGGAATACACAAAATATATAGTAAACATGAGGTAGGGATATATGAAATATAGTGAACTAACCACTACTTTTACAGCAAGTATGGCTTTTTAAGTTTCTTGGTTTCTTGGGTCTCAATAGCATGCTCTTAACCTAAGTCTATTACTGTCCTCTCAATATGATGTGAGATTCTCAAAGGGATTTTGGGCGTGAGAATTTTTTGGGTTTTTTTTGAGTTGGAGTCTCACTCTGTCACCCAAACTGGAGTGCAGTGGCTGCTCCTGGCCACTGCAGCCTCGACCTGCTGGGCTCTGGTGATCCTTCTGCCTCAACCTTCCGAGCAGACAGAATTACAGGCGTGCGCTACCACGCCAAGCTGATTTTTGATTTATTGTTGAGATGAGGTCTCGCCAAGTTGCCCAGGTGGGTCTCAAACCCGCGGGCTCAGGCAGTCCACTCACCTCAGCCTCCCAAGGCATGGGATTACAGGCTGAGCCACCGAGCCCGGCTGGGCATGAGAATTTTATCCACTCATATATAGCCTTCTCACTCACTCTCATTATGTTTATTCTTAGTGATTCATATTGATTGAGTCTTCTGTAAGCACTAAATGAGGATGAGCAGAAATAAATAATCCTGAAATTGTCTTTCTTTCAGTAGTGATTTTTTCATTCATGTTTTTCAGTTTTATTAAGATATAATTGGCAAATAAAAACTGAATCTAAGGTGTAAAACATTAAGTTTTGATATAGATAGACATTATGAAATTACTACCAGAGTTAACAAGCTAATTTACATATTTATCATGTCACATAGTAAATGTTTTTTGTATGTATGATGAGAATACTCAAAATCTACTCTCTTAGCAAACTTCAAGTTAAATATATTACTGTTAGATATATACTGATCTCCAGAACATATTTGTCTTATAATAGGAATCTTGTACTATTTGGCAACATCTCTTATTTACCCCTTACCTCTACCCTGGTGATGACCCTTTCATTATTTGTTTCTGGGAGTTTAACTTTTCTCCATTCCCCAAATAAGTGAGCTAATTTTACGTTTGTCTCTCCATGTCTACCTTATTTTATTTAGCATAACATCCTCCAGATTTATTCATGTTGTCACAAAGGCAAGGATTCCTTTTTGATTAAGGCTGAATATTATTCTATTACATATATATGAGTGTAAGTGTGTATATATATGTGTGTATATACATATACACATACATTTCTGTGCACAATTTTCTTTATCCATTTATCCATCAACATACATGGAAGTTGTTTCTACATCTTGGCTATTATGAATAATGCAGCAATGAATTTGGGGATGCAAATTTCTTTGAGATAGTGATTTTTATTTCTTTTGTATAGATACTGCTTCCCATGATGGTTATCCCAATTTACATTCCCAACAACCATGGATAAGGGTTCCAACTTTCTACATTTCCTCATCAATAACTTGTTATATTTAGACTTTTTAATAGTAGCTACCCTAGCAAATATGAGGTGATACCTCACTGTGATTTTAACTTACAGTTTCTTGATATTTGGTGATGCTGAGCAACTTTTTATAAATTTGATGACTATCTGTATGACTTCTTTAGAAAAATGTCTATTAGGCCCATTTGCCATTTTCAATTGTGTTATTTGTAGACTTTTAAAATGTGTTTTTGTTGTGTGTGTTGGTTTGCTTGCTTTTGAGTCGTAAGTTTCTTATATAATTTAAATATTTGGTCCAAATCAAAATATTTGGCTTGTAAATCTTTTCTCTCATTTGTAGGTTGTCTTTTCATTTTGTTGATTGTTTTATTTGATGTACTTAATGGTTTTAACTGATGTAGTCCCAATTGTTTATTTTTCCTTTTATTGTCTGCTATTTTGGTTTTATAACCAAAAACTCATTCCCAAGAACAATGTCATGTAGCTTTTCTCCTATGTTTTTCTATTTGGAATATCACAGTTTCTAATCTTACATTAAAGTATTTAACTTTTTGAGTTAATTTTTGGGTATGGAGTGATGAAAGATAAATATCCGATTTTGTTTTGTTTTGTTATTTTGCAGGTAGTCATCAAGTATTCTTAATGCCATTCACTGAAGAAACTATCATTTCCTAGCTGTGTTTAATTTGTACAATTGTTAAGGATTAGCTGATCAAACATGCAGGGGTTTACTTTTTTGACTTTTTAATCTACACCTGTGTTTATTTGTCTGTTTTTATGACAAACCATTCTGTATTGATGACTATAGCTTTATAGTATAATTTGAAATACAAACGTGTGATACATCCAGGTTTACTCAAGATTCCGTTAGCTATTTTGGGTGTTTTGTGTTTTCACACTAATTTTAGAATTTTTTTTTCAATTCTGTGAAAAATACCACTGGGCTTTTTATAGAGATTGCACTGAAACTCTACCTTAGATAGTATGAGAATTTTGTCAATAATGTTTCTTCCAATTCATGAGTATAGAATTTCTTTACTTTGTGTCATCTACAATTTCTTTTTATCAATGCTTTGTAGTTTTCCAATAGA
Source organism: Carlito syrichta (assembly GCF_000164805.1). NCBI lineage: Eukaryota > Metazoa > Chordata > Mammalia > Primates > Tarsiidae > Carlito > Carlito syrichta. The sequence continues at coordinate 25,840 of NW_007246314.1, read as the reverse complement.
AATCTTTCACTATGTTGGTAACATTTATTCCTATGTATTTTGTATTTTACTATTTGTGACTGGAAGTGAGAAATTTTTTTAATTTCTTTTTTAGATAGTTCCTTGCTAGTGTATAGAAATAAAAGAAATTGTGTACACTAAGTTTGAATCATATAACTTTATCAGTTGAATTCCTTTATTAGTTCTTGCAGTTATTTGGTGGAATCATTTTTTTTTATTTTTAAAGATGTGGGGTACAATTCAGGATTAGGTACATAAGTGGTCATCACACTGGTGAAGTTTGGGCCTCTCACTGATCCTCACTTCACTTGGTTTGGGATCAGGTACCTTTAGTGATGTTATGTGCCCCTCTCCACCTGGCAGTATCCTGCTGCTGCCAATCCCTTTCTTGTAGCAAATGTTGGTGGACTCTTTAGTGCTTTTTAAATATACAAACTCATATCAATTACAAACAAGAACATCTTTCCTTCTTCTTTACCCATTAGTATGACTTTATTTCTTTTTCCTTTCTAATTGCCCTGCCAAGTCTCCCACATTATATTGAATGGAAGAGGCCAGAGTAGGTATTTTTGTCCTACTCTTGATATAACAGAAAAATTTTTAAACGTTTTATTATTGACTATAATGCTAGGTGTGAGCTTGTCACATGCAGCTTTTATTATATTGAGGTACATTTTTTCTGTATGAAATGTGTTGAGAATCTTTATCATAACTAGATGTTAAGTTTTCCAAATACTATTCTGCATTTATTAAGATGGCAGTGTCATCCTTCATTCTGTTAATGCAGATAACAAATTTATAATTTATATATGGTTAATGACTTAATTTCTAAAGAGAAAGAGATATTTGTAATCCAGAGCATAAACCACACTCAGAAGAGAAAGCAAGACTCAAAATACCTCATTTTGGTTAATAGCATTAAAAACAATAACTGCTGCCAAGCAGAAACATTATTTGGAAGGCAGAAACAAATCAACATATTTTATTATGGAGTTAATGACTTAATCATCTTGAAAATTATACCTGTTAAAACTAAAAGTCAAAATTATACCATTTTTCAAAAATATTAAAGACAAATTATTTTTCTTAACTTGAATTGGCTAATATTAGTTAATAAAGATGACATTCATATTTATATTGAGAAGTTAGTGTTTTTTTTCTAAAATTGCATGGTACTATTTTACATGAAAAGCATTAGTTTTAGTGGATTTTTAAAAAATGATTGTATGCTAAAGGTTTGAAATCTGGGTTTCATGTCTAATGCTATCACTTGCTGGCTATATGACATTGGCAGGTTAATCTCTTTGTGCATCAGTTTCTTCATCAGTAAAACAGGTATGGTTGCCAAGTCTAAATGTGTAATGCATGCTAAATACAAAGTATCTACTACACATTAACATTAAAGCATTAGTTATTCTTAAATGATGCATGAAAAATGTCCAGTCTCACTAATCATCAAAGAAATGAAAATGGAAAGCACACTGAGATACCACCTACTCCAGGCAGGATGGCTATCATCACTAACTCTGAAAACAAGAGATGCTGGAGAGGATGTGAAGAAAAGAGAACACTTTTACACTGTTGATGGGATTGTAAACAACCTCTGTGGAAAACAATGTGGCAATTCCTAAAGTACCTAAAAATCGACCTTCCATATGACCCAGCAATCCCCATTCTGGGAATATATCCAGAGGAATTCAAATCACTCTATGAAAAAGATACCTGTACATGCATGTTTATTGCAGCATTATTCATAATAGTAAAAAACATGGAAACAACTGTGCTGCTCAATGAAAGAGGACTGGATAAAAAATGTGGTACATATACATGATAGACTATTATGTAGTCATAAAGAAAGCCAAAATTATGAACTTTGCAGCAACTTGGATGAACTTAGAGTCTATAATACTCAGTGATCTATCACAGAAACATAGAACTGAATACCACATATACTCAATCATAAACGAACCCTGAACAATTGTCATAATACTATAAGGAAGGCATTGGCAGCAGTGGGAAACTGCCAGGGGAGGATGGCACTCTTCATCAGTAAAGGTATCTGATCTCAAACCAGGTGAAATGGGGACAAAATTGAAGTCCAAACGTTACCTGTACAATGACCATTTGTATACCTAACCCCACATCTTTAAAATAAAAGATGTTGTACCCCACATCTTTAAAATAAAAAATGTTTTAAAAATGATATTTTCCCTTTGTTTGACATGGTTAAAATCTTAAGCTCAGAATACCAACTCTTTTCATCATGACATTTGTCTTTATTGTTTCTCATGCTTCAAATATATCTCCTCAGCTTTGTAGAATATTTTTGTGCATTTATTTATATTTTTAAACTCATAGATGCTTCCAAAGAAAGTTGGTAATTTTATATAAAATTCAAAAGGAAGACATGAGATACCTATTTAATAAAACCTAATAATAAAAGAGAAGCAATATAATCTGTAGCAATAATCTCCCTGCAGATTTTTTTCTGTCTCAAATATTTTTTGCCACATGAAAAGTACTTACAATAGTAACCTGTTATTACCATTTGATTTTAGGTATTAATAATGTCAATTATTACTATAAAATTAATGTTTAACTACTTAATTAAAAGTTAATGTTGCCATCTAATACTGCCATGCTAAAGTATATGATTATATGTTTTGGTTCTTTCATTTTCTTCTTTATTTCTCACAATGATTATGTATATGCTTTGATACTAAATTCCTTATTCAGAAAGTATCATAATTACCATAGTTTCATGATGAGACATCATATTAACAAAAGAAGTTATTCATATGTGTGTTTATATAACATCTTACTTGTTTGCTTTCACTTTTATATGCTAATTTTGCCACTCCTGCATGACATTTAATGCTGGAATTGCATGCTATGTTTGTTTATTTATTTATTTATTTTAAGATTTAATTTGAAAGATGTGTGGTACAATTCAGGATAAGATATATAAGTGGACATTGTACAGGTAAAGTTTTGCCTGGTTTGAGATCAGGTACCCTTATTGATATTGTATCCCCATCCCCATCCCCAACCCAACAATATCCCACTACTACCCACCCCTTTCTTATAGCATTATGGTAAATGTTCGGGGTCTGCTTATTAGTGAGAACAGGTGGTACTCTGCTCTTTGTTTCTGTGATAAATCACTGAGTATTATAGACTCTAAATCCATCCAACTTTCTAAGAAGTTCATATGTTTGTTCTTTTTGCCTGTGTAATATACCGTCGTGTATATGTAACATATTTTCTTATCCAGTTTAGTTTTGATTGGCTGCACAGTTGTGTCCATGTTTTTTCTATTGTGACTAGTACTGCAATAAACATGCATGTGCAGGTACCTTTTTTGTAGAATGATTTGAGTTCCTCAGGGTATATTCACAGTAGGGGGATTGCTGGGTCACATGGAAGGTCAACTTGTTAGTTCTTCTAGAAGCCGTCACACTGTTTTCCATAGAGGTTGAACTAGTTTGAATTCCCACCAGCAGTGTAGAAGCATTCCCTTTTCTCTGCAGCCTAAACAGCATCTGGTGTTTGTTTTATTAATGATGGCCATTCTTTCTGTGGTTAGGTGGTATCTCAATTGAATTTGCATTTCTCTGATGATTAGTGAGACTGGGCACTTTTTCATATATCTGTTGACTGCCCATATATCTTCTTTTGAAAAGAGTCTATTCATGTCTTTTGCTCAATTTTTAATGGGACTATTTATTTTTTATCCTGTCTGCACATTTGAATTCCTTGTAGTCCCTAGATGTTATGCTTTTGTCAGATATACAGACGACATTTTTTTTTTACCATTCTGTAGACTGTCTTTCCCTTCTCTTGATGGTTTCTTCTGCTTTGCAGAAGATTTTCAGTTTAATGAAGTCCCACTTGTCTATCTTATTTCTTATGGCATAGACATCTAAGGTTTTGATCAGGAATTGGTTGCCTACTCCAATTTCGGTATGGGTGTCTCCTACATTTTCTAGGATCCTTATAGTTTTGGGGTTTATGTATAGGTCTTTGATCTATTTAGAGTAAGTTTTTCTGTATGGTGACAGGTAAGGGTCCTTTTTCAATCTTTCGCATGTGGTCAGTCAGTTTTCACATTGTTGGTGAGTACTTTGTTGAAGATAAGTTGGTTGAAAAATTGAGGTTTTGCTTCTGGAAGCTCTATCCTGTTCCATTGGTTCAATATTCTGTTCTTGTACCAATACCAGGCTCTTTTGATTACTGTAGCCTTATAGTACAGTGTGAAGTGTGGAAGTGTGATACCTCTTGCTTTGTTTCTTTTGCTAAGGATTATTTTGGATATTCATGGTCATTCCTGCTTCCATATGAATTTATATATTGCCATTTCCAGGTCTGAGAAGAATGATGGTGATAATTTAATGGGTATTGCATTAAAATTGTATATTGCCACGGATAGAATGGGCATCTTAACACTGTTGATTCTTCCTGTCCATGAGCATGGAATATTGTTCCATTTGTTTCTGTTCTTGGAGTTTTTGAGCAGTGTTTTGTAGTTTTCATTGTAAAGTTCTTTCACTACCTACCCCTTTCTTATGTTCGGGGTCTGGTTAGGAAGATGCCAAGGTATTTGATTTTGTGTGTGTGTGTGTGTGTGTGTGTGTGTGTGTGTGTGTGTGTGTGTGTGACTATTGTTAACGGGATTAAGCTTTTCATTTGTTTCTCTGCCTTTTTGTTGTTGGTGTATAAGAATGTAACTGTCTTTTATGCATTTATTTTGTACTTGACAATGAGACTTGACAATGTCCTTTATCAGGGCAAGGAGGTTTTTGATGGATTCTTTTGGATTTCTGAGGTATAGGATCAGATCACCAGCAAAGAGGGCTAATTTAACTTCATCTTTTCCTATTTGGATACCCTTGATTTCCTTCTCTTGTCTAATTGCTCTAGTTAGAACTTCCAATGCAATGTTAAACAGGAGGGGTGAGAGTGAGTAGCCTTGTCTTGTTCTGGTTTTCAGGAGAAATGCTTCCAATTTCTGTCCATTGAGCAATGCTGGCTGTGGTATTATCATAGATGGCAATTACTATTTTGAAGTAAGTTCTTTCTATGGCTAGGTGTTCAAGGGTTTTTATCAAGAAGGATGCTGGGTTTTATCAAAAGCCTTTCCTGCATCTAATGATATAATCATGTGGTTATACATGTGTTTTTTACATCTATTGATGTATTTAATTTTATTCATGATCTTGTGGATGCTGAATCAGCCCTGCAAGTATGAATGATGCCTACTTGGTCCTTGTGAATAACTTTTGAGATGTGTTGTTGGCTCAAATTTGCTAGAATCTTGTGAAAATTTTTGCATCTGTGTTGATTAGGGATACTGTCTTGTAGTTTTCTTTTTTTGTTGGATCTTTACCCTGTTTGGGCATTAGTGTGATGTTAGCTTCATAAAATGATTTGTGGAGAAGTCTGCCTTTTTCAATTGTCTGGAATACATTTAATAGGATTGGCATCATCTCTTCCTTTTATGTTTCGTAGAATTCCACTGGAAAGTCATCTGGTCCAGGGTTTTGTTGTTGTTGTTGTTGTTGTTGTTTTGTCCTTAATTTACTCATGAGGGAGTCAATTTCCTAGGTTGCTATTGATCTATTTAGTGTCTCAATGTCTTCTTGTTACAACCTAGGGAGGTTGTGTGATATCAGAAAGTCCTCCATTTCATTTAGGTTATGAATATTTTTCCCATACAGGTCTGAATAGCAATCTCTGATAATCTTTTGTATTTCTTCAGGGTCAGTTATAATTTGATCTTATGCAATTCTGATCTTGTTATTTTTGCTTTTTCTTTCTTTTTCTTCATAATTCTGACTAGGAGTCCTTTAATCTTGTTTATTCTTTCAAAGAACCAGCTTTTTTTTCTTGTTGATTTTTTTCTATGATATTTTTATCTTCCATGTCCCGTATTTGAGCTTTTATTTTGGTGATCTGGATTCCTCTGTGAAAATTAGGGTTTTGGTGGTCTTGTCTTTCCAGGTCCTTTAGGTGATTTCTTAGTCTGTCAACTTGTGATTTTCCATTTTCTTGATGTATATTTAAAGAGATATAAATACCCCTCTTAGAATTCTTTTCATGGCATCCCAGAGGTTTTAGTAAGATGTTTCAATGTTTCTTCATTTTCATTTGTTTTCAGGAATCTTATTTGATATCTATGTTTAGCCAGCAGTCATTCTGCATCTGTTGTTTAGTGTCCATGTCTTTGTGGGTTTCGGCTGAATTTTGTTGATCTTGATATTTATTTTATTTCCACTGTGGTCTGAGAAGGTGCATTGCAGTATTTCAATTTTATGAAATTTGTTTATGCTTGATTTATAGCCGAGCATGTGATCAATCTTGGAGTATGGTCCAAGTGGTGATGAGTAGAATGCATATTTTGTGATTGTGTGAAATGTTCTGTAGGTATCTATTAAGTCCATTTGGTCGACTGTCAAGTTTACGTTCAGGATCTCCTTGTTGATTTTTGGCTTTGATGATCTATCTAGGGCTGTTAGTAGGGTATTCAATTCCCCTGCTATAATACTGTTAGAGTCAATATCTTTCTTTAGTTTACTTAGTAGTTGCTTTATAAACATCAGTGCTCCTGCATTGGGAGCACATATGCTTAGGATTGATATTTCTTGTTGGTGGATTGAATCTTTTATCATTTTGTAGTGTCCTTCTGTATCTTTTAAAAATTTTGATAGCTTAAAAATTTTTGTCTGATATTAAGACTGCAACTCCTGCCTTCTTCTGTGATTCTTTCACCTGGAAACTTGTTTTCCATCCCCTAACTTTGAGTCTGTGTGCATCCCTTGTGGTGAGCTGAGTTTCCTGGATGCAGCAAATTATTGGTTCATGGTTGTTTATCAGTTTTGCCATTCTGTGTCTTTTTAGTGGTGCATTTAGTTCATTCAAGTTCAGCTTGGTTATTTAAATGCGATTGTTTATCCCTGTCATGAGGTTCCTATAAAGTTTTTTCTTTGTTTGTTGGTTGGTTTTCTTTTACCTTTGTGTAGATGTATGTGTGTGTTTGCAAGTTTGCAGTTGCAATGTATTCTCTGTTGATTCTGTGTTCACTTGGGAAGTGTGTGATCATTCTTTCATTTTTTTCCTCTGTGCTTAATGTCCTTTTAAGTGTCTCATGTAGAGCTGGTCTGGATGCTGCATAATCTCTTAGAGATTGAATGTCAAGGATTTTAATCCTCCATTGCTGAAGAAGCTGAGCTTGACTGTGTAGGAAATTTTTGGTTGAAATTGTTTATCTCTGAGGATTTCAAATATTGGACTCTAGTCCCTTCTAGCTTATAGTGCTTCTTCTGATATGTATGCTGCTATTCTGATTGATTTTCTCTGGTGGGTAGTCTGACCTTTCTCTCTTGCTGCCTTTAGAATCTTTTCTTTTGTACCTATTTTGTGTAGGCGAATTACTATGTGTCCAGGAGTTGGTCTTCTCATTTGATTTTTTTGCCTGGAAATTTGTTTTCTATTCTCTAACTTTGAGACTGTGTGCACCCCTTGTGGTGAGATGAGTTTCCTGGTTGCATCAAATTATTGGTTCATGGTTTTTTAATCCAGTTTGTCATTCTGTATCTTTTCATTGGTGCATTTAGGTCCAATGCAGGGATTCTGTATATCTCTTTCTGTTTGGATGGTCACATCTCTGATGAGATGGAGAAACTCTTCTTTGACAATTTCCTGGAATACTTGCTCCAAAGTGTTTTCTGTTTCCCTTTCTTCTTCTGGGATTCCAGTCAGTTGTATGTTCGTCCTCTTGATATAATTGTAGATCTCCTGGAAGCTTTGCATTTTCTTTCTGAGTTTTCTATGTTTTTTACAGATCAGGTTAATTCCATATTTTGATCTTTAAGTTCTGAGATTCTTTCTTCTGCTTGATTAATTCTGCTTTCCATGCTTGCCATCTTGTTACTTATTTCCTGGTTGAAATTTTGTATAGCCAAAATCTCTGTTACAATTTCTCTCAGTGTTGTATCTTGTCTTTCTTGAGTCTCATCCACTCTTTCCATCCATTTCCTATTCCCTGTTGTATTCTGTGACCAGTCATTAGTGATTTCCATTGTTTGGGCTCTGAGGTCTGATTTTTTTTCAGACATTTGCTCTTTATTATATTAGGAATTACCTGTGTTCTTCTGTTGATTTTTTCTCATTTTTGACAGATCACTTTCTTTTCTTTTTGGTTTTGTTATTCAGTGGCAGTGGGAGAGGTTTTTACTCCTGATGTTTGCTCAGCTTTCTATTTTTCCCTGATCAGGGCTCTGAATTTACTCTATTTTGAACCAGAGCTGTAGGTGGGAAGTTTTTCAGCCTTTTGTAGTTTTGAGAGTCAAATAAGGTGGAGGATGGGAAGCTAGGATTCAAAACTACTTGCAAATCATAATATTCACTGATTATGATATGAGTTCCTTGAGATCCACTCCCCACCATGATTCTATAATAATTCAATGGGTAGGCGTGCGGATCTCTGAGATCAAGATATAGCAACAGCAATGAGGAGAGCATAGAAAAGTAGAATAAAATAAGATGGACAAAAATAAAAACACTCAGTAAAACAAAAGCAATAACCAAAGGAAAAAAAAAAACAATAAAAAACACACACACAAAGCAAAACCAACTGCAAAAAAACAAAGTAAATAAAACCAAAAAGTAGGAAAACTGAACACAGACACACACAACACAAAATGAAAGGAGAAAAATAAAAAGAGGAAAAGAAGGAACTCAAATCAAACCCTTACACATACATTCACACACACATTAAACTAAAAAAAGAGAACCAAAAAAACTGAAAAATGAACACTTAATCATTCACAGGCACCCATAATCAGAAAACATAAGAGGAAAGAAAGAAAAAACAAAAAAGAAAGAAAAGAAAAAATTTAAAAAGCATGAGGGAGAATGCAGGGGCAACCCTCATACACATTTATGCACAAAGAAAAAGAATAACAACAACAAAAAATCTCTCCTCTTGTGGTGGGTTCTGTAATTGTTCCTCTTAGCTGCCCACAGGTAAGTCCCTCTGCTGTCTCCTGCAGAGCTTGACCTCATGCACAATCTCATCAGTATTCATCACAGGGAAGGAGGAGGGGGATGGGGATGGATGGAGCTTCATTTCTCCCCTCCCACTCTTGTATGGTCAGGGGGATTCTGTCCAGTGGGGAGGGGCAGGATAGTCTTTTCTCCAGGTGCTGGTGGGGTACACCCCAGTCATGCTTATCCTGGAGTAGAATCCTACCATCATGGCTGATGCCCAGGCTCTGCCTGGGTTTGTCTTCCTCTGTCATGCCTCCGTCATGTGGGGCTGATGATCAGAGGATTGCTGGAGAAGAGGGGTTGTGACAGCCCCATACTCACTGCTGATCTCTTTGGGCATCTTCCTTGCCCTTTTCTGGTCACACCCTTTGTCCCACAGCTGAATCAGGGTAGAGGGTGGGACACCTGACACTCAACACTCATTCTGTTCCTCTGGAGTTTATACTTTCAGGATATTTTCTCTGAGTCATGATCAACCCCTGAGTAGTTAATCTACCAGTCACAGAAATTTTGTCTATCGCTCAGTGGTGGGCAAGCTAAAGCACTTCCTGGCCAAGTTTTCAAGTTAGTGGCACGTTGCCTGTTTTATCTTCTCCAGTGGGGCTCTGCCTCTGGGCTCCCTCGCTGTGCTCCCTCCACTACCCTTGCTGCCAGTATCCAGCCAGGCACTGTGGTAGTGAGGCAGACAGAGCCTGGAGCCAACAGTTACTACCAGCAGCTCCTTCCCAGGAAGGGCTTTGCCGATCTAAAAAAAAGGTACTCGACTTCTGCACTCTTGGAAGTGCTAAATTTCAAGCAGAGCAACTGCAACACTAGTCACTTTATCAGGAGAGTCCTTGCTTCCAAGTTCTCACTCTGTCAACCACTCACATACTCACTTACTCATAGATATGTATGCAAAATTTTTCATACAGTCACTCACACTGGGACTCGCATCATCCAACTGGCTCCTCACCATCTTCCTCCAGAAATCCTATGTATTTTATTATCCCTTTAATTTCCAATCTTAGGGTTTCATCACATGTGTATTTACTTTCATGATTCATATATTATTTACATTTGTTAATTATTCACTCTATTTTCTACCTTGAACTCAGGATATTAGCTTATTGGTCAGCATTATTTTCTTTTTCAAGTTTCATTTTCTAACATAATCTGGAAGTTGAGATTAATGTTTATAATATTGTGTTTCATTACATATTTTAAATTTCCATGTTGAGATGTATGTTTTGTAATTAAATTAAAATAGCCATTTGTCTATACACTGCTTGTATTGCTCATTTGTTATGAACTCACCATTTGTGTATTTATTCCCATCACATAAAATTAAGTGTCATGCAGAATTGCTGGATGAAAACTTTTACTCCTTAAAATTCTCTATGCTTAGCATCATTGTCTTTGCCATTTATTGATACAAAAGTTTAGTTAAGAGGGAATTTGATTTTTATTCTGTTACAGGTTATTTAATACTTCTCTGACTCTGTTTGGTGAAGTGACTGAGAACCAGGAGACCATTTTGTTTCATGATTTGTTTTGATCTCAGCTTTATTCCAAGCACAAAGTGTGTTTGTGTCTGGTTCCTTCCTTGGTGCTCTAACTTCTAATTTAAAAATCTTCTAGAAAATTCCATTAACCCGGTTTTCTATTGGTTTTCCTACCTTTGTCCTTAGGTCTTCCAGCACACTCTTAAGTGACTCTAAAGACTCTGCAATATCAAAAACAATTTCAAGTGATCTATTTCCTGATTGACTTTGTGTCTATGTCAATTTTTTTTTTGCAAAAGTTGATGATATTTAGATTTTTAGCAAACACCTTTTCTGTACTTTATCACAACTCCTTGTGACAAAAATTTCAACACAGCTGAGGTATAATGTTTTGAATATGCTGTTCCATATTCCAGTTCAAGCACTCACTACAGTATCTCTCAACTCTTCTTTTTAGTTTTTTTTTCTAAAGCTTATAGAAGAGTATTAGACTCCAGGGCACACAACACTCCTAGAGGAAAATTATCAAAACATGGTAAAAGGAGTCAGATGATAAATGCCCTAACTTTCAATTCCTTGCAGGGAAGATTTTAGTAAGGTTTTCTTACTTTGGGTTTTCTTTCTTCTGTGTTTCATGAATGCCATGTTTTTCCCTCCACTTTACAAAATTTACTCCCAAATAAATTACTAATTCTCAGGTTAAATGTTGGATACTGCTTCTGAGATAACACGAATTCAAACCAGGTCCTTTCAATTTTCTACTTTAATCTCTGCAACATGATTTTATGTTTTCACAGAATAGAGTTTTGATTTAGGGTTTTTGGGTTTTTTTTTTTTTTGAGTTGGAGTCTCACTCTGTCACCCAGACTGGGTGCAGTGGCTGCTCCCGGTCACCGCAGCCTCAACCTGCTGGGCTACAGCGATCCTTCCACCTCAGCCTTCCAAGTAGCCGGAACTACAGGCGTGCGCTACCACGCCCGGCTGATTTTTTTATTTATTGTAGGTTTTATGGTCTTCCTTCATTATATGCTGAATGTACTCTACATCACAGAAATTCATTGATATTCTGTTATGTGATGAAAATAAAGATGCTTTTAAAAAAATCATTCTTACTTTTCAACATGGTCATATTCAGTATCAAAAATATGAGGTAGGAAATTCTGTTTTCACCAAAGATGGAATAATAAATATCATTTACCAACCATCTTGAAATAAACACAAAATTGAAAAAAAATATATAAAGCAATGTTTTTAGACATTTGATAATAGGCAGTGCAGAGCAGTGATCCCTGAGGCAAGGGAATCATGAAAGCACTTTGATTGTCTCCAGCTCAATGCCTGAAGAAAAATGTTATCCCTGAATTGAGGAGGTGGTTTCTGAGATTAAAGGATGCTAAGACAACTATAATTCACAGGACAGAAGACAAGAGATGTGCGACTTAGAGGAAGAGAGAAAGGTAGAACCACAGATTTTCAGATGGTCCTTCTCAGCAGAGTGATTATCAGCACATGCATGTGATTAAATTAACTGAGCTGAGATAATAATGAAGAGAAGAAATAAATGAAATAATATTGAAAAGAAAGAAATAAAACTGGTGCTATTTAAAGATACCACGATTGAATACATAGAGAATGTCTAAGAACCTATAAAAAAGCTAACAGAACTAGCAAGTGAGTTTAACATAGTTATAGATACAAGGTTAATATAAAAAATTAATTGTATCTCCAAGTACTAGACATAGACAACTGGAAAATAAAACTGAAAATAAAGACCAGTTGGAATGGCACCAAGAAACATGAAATATTAGATATATATCAATAAAATATGTACAAGAACTGTATGCTGACAACTAAAAAACACTGATAAAAGAAACTAAAGAAGGACTAAAAAAATAGAGAGATCTGCCATGCTTATGGATTGAAACTTACTATACAAAAATGTAAATTTTTCAAAAAATGCAATCTCATATCAATGAAACTCAAAACAAAATCCCAATATAATTATGGTACAAATTAACAAATTTTATCTATAATTTACATAAAGCAAAAAGAATTCACTAATTAAAATAGTTTTGTTAAAGAAGAACAAACTTTAAAAGCTAATACCATAAATCCACAGTCAAGCCAGCTTTGTATTGGTACAAAGATAGACATATTAATCAATGGAATAGAATAAGGAGTCCAAGAGAGTTTTACACATATAAGGGTAATAATTTTCTGAGAAAGTTCCAAAGGCGATCAAATGGCAAGAGGTCTGTTTTTCAACAAATTGTTTTATTATGACTAAAGTTATAGAAAGAAGTATTCTGGGTACTGTTGATTGTGTGTAACTGTTATCCAATTTCATATGGTAGATATTCACAACTTTCTAAACTGTGTTATAAGAACAGATGTAGGAATCAACAAAACTCTTTCTAGGAAGAAAATACTGGGAGAGATTGACTAAGTGGGGGCTCATGAGCAAGTGGCCAGGACCCTGGTGCAACATCTGGTGCTGCAGCTTCTTTACTTGGTTCTTAGCTCTTCCCACCATTATTTTTAAATGGACAAAAGTTTTCCTGTGAAGAAGTGGCAGGGAGAGGATACTGCTCCAGGTTTTGCCTCATCACTGCAGCAGGAGAGACTACTGGCTCCAGACTTTTCCTCACCACTTCAGCACCTGGCAAGGCACTGGCAGCAGGGGCTGCAGAGGGAGTCCAGAGGCAGAGTCCCAAGGAAGAGGACAAGCGAGGCACCCCACCAATATTTTGAAGGCAGAGCAGGAAAGTGCTCTGACTTGCTCACTACAGAGCAACAGACCTTATCTCTGTGACTGGCAGATCAACTACTTAGGGAGTGATCATGATCCAGAGGGAATATCCTGAAAACACAAACTTTGGAGGGACCTGATGAATGCTGAGTCCCAGGTGCCCCACCTCGTACCCTGATCCAGCCGTGGGACAAAAGATGTAGCCAGAAAAGGATAAAAAAAGGACTACAAAGAGATTAGTGGTGAGTCCAGGGCTGACCCAAATCCCCTCCTCCTCAGCAATCCTCTGAACATCAGACCCACACAGCTGGGGCATGATTGAAATGGACAAACACAGGTGAAGTCTGGATGTCAGTTGCAATAGGAGAGCTCCATTACAGGATAGGCCAGACTGGGGTATCCCCCACGAATACAAACCTGGGGAAGAGAAAATCCCGCACCTCCCCACAAGAGGAGATCTCCCTGACCATATGACTACCCAACTCCACTGCTCCTCCTTCGTTTCTTGCTTCAGACACTGAGGAGAGAGTGAAAGAGGTGGCTCTGCAGGAGAGACTCAGATTAGAGGAACAACTACAGAGACTGCCACAAGAGGTTAGGTTTTTTTTTTTAATATTTAATTTTTAAAAATTTAAAATTTTTTTGCTTGTTTCTTGCTAGTTTATATATATATATTTTAATCAATCAGTATTTTTTATTATGGTTTTGTGGGGTACAGTTAAGGGTTAGGTGTACAATAGTTTATATATTTTAAAAATATTTTTCCTTTGTGCATAAATGTATTTGCATGCCAATATATATGTGATGGCTCGATCTGAATTCTTTTTTTTCCTCTTGTCTTTATGTTTTTCTTCTCCAGTCACTTTGTGCTAGGTATGTGTGTGTGTGTTTAGTTTTTTTTGGTTTTTTGTTGTTGTTGTTTGTTTCACTTTGTTATTATTCCAGTTTGTTTTGGGGAGTATGTGTATGTCTGTGTGTGTGTATGTTCAGTTGTTTTTTTGCATTGGTTTCTGCTTTGTGTCATCATACAGAGTGGTGGTGGGGAGTGGGTATCAGGGAACACATAGGGAACATTGAAATTTTCAAGTAGTTTCTGACTCCTAGCACCACATTTTCTATTTTATTTGACTTTCAAAAACTGTAAGAGGCAGCAAAGCTTCCTGTCCACCATCCTATTTTGAAATAAAATAAAGAGTACAAATCAAGGAAGAATCGAAGGTTGAGCAAACATCAGAAGGGAAAGCCTCTCCCACTGACACTGAATAACAGAACTAAAGAGAAAAACAAGTGATCTCTCAAAAATGAAAAAAAAAAAAAAAAAAGAAGACCACAGGCAATTTCAGTTATAACAAAGAGAAAACTCCTAAAAAATTAGACTTGGTGCCCATATAATGAAAATTACCAACGATGCCCCAGAATACGACAGGGATTAGGGAATGGATGGAAAGAGTGAATGACACCCAAGAAAGACAAGATGCAATACTGAAATAACTTGTTGCAGAGATTTTGGCAGTGAAATATTTCATCCAGGAAATAAATAACAAGATGACAAATGAGGAAAGCAGAATTAATCTAGCTGAAGAAAGAATCTCAGAACTTGAAGACCAGAACATGGAATTGACCCGATCTGTAAAAAACATAAAAAGAAGACTCAGAAAGAAAGAACAAAGCCTACAAGAGATATGCGTTTATATCTAGAGGTCGAACCTATGCCTGATTGTTATCTCAGAAGATGAAAGGGAAATGGAGAACAACTTGGAACAAGTATTCCAGAAGGTAATCCAAGAAAACTTTACCCATCTCACCAAAGATGTGACCAACCAAGCACAAGATATACAGAGAATCCCACAACAAATGAGAAGACCAACAACTAGACACATAGTAATTATCCTACACAAAGTAGGCACAAAAGAAAAAATCCAAAAGGCAGCAAGAGAGAGAAGTTAAAGTACCTACCAGGGAAAACCAATCAGAAGAGCAGCAGATTTATCAGCAGAAACACTTCAAGCAAGAAGGGACTGGAGCCCTATATTCAAAGCCCTCAAAGATAAACATTTTCAACCAAGAATTTTTTACCCAGCCAAGCTCAGCTTCATCAGTGATGGAGAATTAAAATCCTTCCCAGACATCTTATCTCTAAGAGATTATGCAACTTCCAGACCAGTTCTACAGGATATACTCAAAAAGGTATTAAGCACAGAAGAAAGGGAAAAAAAAAAAGAATGATCACACACTTCCCAAGAGAACAGCAGAGCACAGAATCAACAGGGGATACAGAGCAACAACAAACTTGAAAACACACACATACATCAACCCCAAAACCAAAAGAAAACAAGAAAGAAAAGGAAAAAAATGTATAAGAACCTCATGACAGGGATAAACAATCACATTTCAATAATCAGCCTGAATGTGAATGGACTAAATGCACCACAGAAAACACACAGAATGGCAAACTGGATAAGAAACCATGACCCAATTATTTGTTACAACCAGGAAACTTATCAGAAACCCAAAGATGCACACAGACACAAACTTAAGGATGGAAAAAGAGTTTTCAGGCAAATGGATCACAAAAGAAGGTAGAAGTTGCAATCTTAATATCGGACAAAACAACTTTTAAGCTATCAAAAATTTAAAAAGCTGTAAAAAGAACATTCCATAATGATAAAAGTTCAATCTATTAACAAGAAATATCCATAGTAAACATATATGCACACAGCACAGGAGAACTGATTCATGAAGCAACTATGAAGTAAATTTTAAAAAGATATTAATTCTAACACTATTATAACAGGAGACTTGAATACCCCACTAACAGCCCTAAATAGACCACTGAAGCAAAAAATCAACAAGGAGATTCAGTATATAAACTTGTTACTTGACCACATGGACTTAATAGTTACTACAGATTATTCCACCCAACAACCATAGAACATACATTCTACTCATCACCACATGGAATGCACTCACGATCCTTGTTCACTCACATGAAACAATCAACCACGTCTTTGGTCATAAACATATTCCATAAGGTTTAAATATTGCCATAGGCCTTCTCAGACCACAGGGGAATAAAAATAAATATCAAACCAACAACATTTCCTCAAAGCCCAAAAAAGACATGAACACGAAACAACATGATGCCAACTACTGGGTCAACACTGAAATCAAAGCAGAAATTAAAAGATTCTTGAAAACAAATGAAAATGAAGAAATATCTTGCCAAAACCTCTGGGATGCCATGAAAACAATTTGAACAGGGGAATTTATATGTCTATGAGCACACATCAAGAAAATGGAAAGATCACAGGTTGATTGCTTAACAAATCACCTAAGGGAGCTGGAAAGAGAAGACCACCAAAACCTCACCTTTAGCCAGAAAATCCAAATCACCAAAACAAAAGCCCAAATATGGGGCATGGAAGATGAAAATATCATAGAAAACTTCAAAAAAACCAAAAAGCTGGGTCTTTGAAAGAATTCACAAGATTGATGAACCCCTAACCAGAATGACCAAGAAAAAGAGAAAAGGTCCAAATAAACACAATCAGAAATACAAAAGATCCAAACACAACTGACCTGAAGAAATACAAAAGATTATCAGAGATTGTTATGTACACCTATATGGAAACAAGCTTGGTAACCTAAATGAAATGGAGGACTTTCTGAAATCATACAATCTCTCCAGGTTGAAACAAGACACTAAATAGACCAATAACAACCCAGGAAATTGACTCTGCCATACGAAAACTACCTACACAAAAAGGCCTGGATCAAATGGCTTTCCAGCAGAATTCTATAAAATGGACAAGGAGGAACTGATACCAATCCTATTGAAAGTATTCCAGGCAATTGAGAAAGATGGAATTCTCCCCAAATCATTTTATGAAGCTAACATCACACTAATACCCAAACTGGGTAATGATCCAACAAAAACAGAGAACTACAGGCCAATATCCCTTATGAACACAGATGCAAAAATTCTCAACAAGATTCTAGCATTTTGGATCCAAACACATATCTTAAAAATCATCCACCATGACCAAGTAGGCTTCATCCTCAGTATGCTGGACTAGTTCACCATTCGCAAGACCATAAGGGTAATTAAATACATTAACAGATGTAAAAACAAGTACCACATGATAATGTCATTAGATCCAGAAAAAACCTTTGATAAATTCCAGCATCACTTCTTGATAAAAACACTCAAACACCTAGGTATAGAAGGAAAAGACCTCAAAATAGTAAATACCATCTATGATAAACTCACAGGTAACATTGCTAAATGACAGAAACTGGAAACATTTCCCCTGGAAACTAGAATAAGGCAAGGCTTCCTACTCTCATCCATCTTGTTCAACATTGTGTTGGAAGTCCTAGCTAGGGCAATTAGACAAGAGAAGAAAACCAGGGATAACCATACAGGAAATGAGGAAGTTAAGTTGTCATTCTTTACTGATGATATGATCCTACACCTCAAAAACCCAAGAGAATTTGTCAATACCTGCTTGCACTGATAAAGGACTTGGCAAAGTCTCAGTGTACAAAATAAATGTGCAAAAGACAGTTGCATTCCTATATGCCAGCAACAAACAAACAGAGAACCAAATTAAAACCACAATCCCATTCCCAATAATCACAATAAAATGAAATACCTTGGTATCTTCATAATCAGAGAAGTAAAAGACCTTTACAATGAAAACTACTAAATACAACTCAAAGAAATTCAAGAAGTCACAAAAAAAGGAAAAATATTCCATGCTCATGGATAGGAAGAGTCAGCATTGTTAAAATGTCCATCTTACCGAAGACAATCTACAGATTCAGTGCAACACCCATTAAGATACCAACATCATTCTTCTCAGATCTGGAAATGACAATACATAAATTCATATGGAAACATAAACAACTATGAATAGCCAAAACAATTCTTATCAAAAGAAATAAAGCATGAAGTATCACACTTCCAGACTTCAAACTTTACTATAAGGCTGTAGTCATCAAAACAGCCTGGTATTGGTGTAAGAACAGGCATATATATCCATGGAACATCCTAGAGATTCCAGAAGGAAAGCCTCAATTTCTCAACCAACTTTTCTTTGACAAAGACTCCAACAACAACCACTGAGGAGAGGAGAATCTACTCAGTAAATGAAGCTGGGAAAACTGGCTGATCACATGCAGAAGATTGAAACAGGATCCCTACCTTTCATAATACAAAAAATTAACTCTAAATGGATTAAAGACCTAAATGTAAAACCTCAAATTATAAGAATCTTAGAAAACACAGGAGACACCCTTATGGAAATTGGAACTGGCAACCAATTCTTGATGAGAACCCTAAATGCAGATACCTTAAGGAATAAGATTGACAAGTGGGACCTCATCAAACTAATGAGCTTCTGCAAAGCAAAAGAAACCATCAAGAGAGCATGGAGACAGCTGACAGAATGGGAAAAAATATTTGCCCACTTTATGTCTGACAAAGGCCTAACATCTAGGATCTGCAAGGAACTCAAACGTGCTAAAAGGAAAAAAAAAAGCAGTCCCATTAAAAAGAGGGCAAAAGACATGAATAGACATGTCTCAAAAGAAGTTATACGGGCAGCCAACAGATACATGAAAAAGTGCTCAATCTCACTCATCATCAGAGAAATGCAAATCAAAACCACACTGCCATACTACCTTGCCCCAGTAAGAATGGCCATCATTAATAAAGCAAGCAACAACACATGCCAGTGATATGTGGAGAAAAAGGAACTCTTCTACACTGCTGGTGGGAATGCAAACTAGTTCCACCTCTTTGGAAGACAGTGTGGTGATTTCTGAAAGAACTAGAAATTGACCTTCCATATGACTCGGCAATTCCCCTATTTGAAATATACCCGGAGGAACTCAAATCATTCTACAAAAAAGATACCTGCACATGTATGTTTGTTGCAGCTCTATTCACAATAGCAAAAACATGGAGCCAACCATGCTGCATATTGATGCTGGACTGGATTTTAAAAATGTGGTACATATACGCATTGGAATATTATGCAGCTACAAAGAAGGACAAACATATGGACTTCACAGCAACTTGGATGGATTTAGAGTTGATCATACTCAGTGATCTTTCACAGAAGCAAAGAACAGAGTACCACATGTTTTCACTCATAAGGGACCTTGAACAATTATAATACTATAAGAAAGAGATTGGCAGTTGTGGGAAACTGTCATGGGAGGGGGTGGAATAGGCAGTTGAGGGAAAATGCTAGGGGAGGGAAGGGTGCACCTCATCAACAAAGGTACCCATATGATCAACATTTGTATACCTAACCCTGAATTGTACCCCACATCTTTATAAAAAAACAAAATAAAGAACAGATGTAGCTTTATATTTTTTATTATTGTGTTTTTATTTTTTAATACAATAAGATATTATAACATGAAGATTAGCACATACAATTATACAATAATATGGATGCAGACTGAGTGAACAAAGTCAATTAGAAAATATTAAGGCACTGTCCTGGTACACAAAATGCCCTTGTGACTTTTCTCACTATGTCTATTCTAAAAAATTATTCCTTTTTGGAATTCAGCCAGTATAATTTGTTCAAATTGTTAAAATTGTGAATAAATGAGTCTTATAAATTATTACAAATTTCTTCCTACCCACCTCATATGCTCTACAAGAAGAGTACAATGTTATTGTCACTAGACAAAATTAGTTCACAATTCTCTTGCTTTTACCAGATTCTCCTGTTTATTTCAAAGAAACAGCAATGTTTACCATCTTTATAGAAACTAATGTAATTTCACTTTTTATTCAATGATTTGAATTCCATATGTGTCCATGTGAACACATGTATATCCATATAATAGTTAGATGCAAATGTAATTAAGTATTTGAGCCATATTAACTTAAATGAGATATGGTAAGGCCGGAAACAGATCCAGAGAGAGAGCTTTAGAGTTTTATTATATCATGGGTTCCTTTGAAGAACACAGCAGGTCATACAGGGCCACTCAGGAAGCACCATGATCTGTTAGGAGGCAAGGGCAGAGAAAGGAACTGTGAGAAAGTGCCTTCGGTATGGTTTCCTAAGGAAAGAATAGGTCAGACAGGGTATATGGATTAGGATTGACTAGTCATAATTGAAAATGTCTGCCCTGAAAAATGTATGTTCACTGTTACTATTAGAGTATATGGTTTGGACAAAGCCCCCAGATGTTTTTAGGTGATTCGGGGTTTATTTAGGCCATATTATAGATGGTAAATTTGCAGAAATTAGAAATATGTTTGGGGCAACCCCCTCAGGTCCTCTCTCAGCATGGGAGCTTTTCTGCTCTTTCAATAAATCCTGCTTTCTAAAAATAAAAATTAAAAAGTATGTTTGATACCTTCAGTCTATGAAGAAATAGGAAAAGAATGAAGTAATATTTAGATAGTTATTATTTATAAAATATACTTCAGTAAATTCAATAATAAAAGATTAATTTTTAAATTTTCAGCTTCTTGCTTTTTATTTGCTGAATAATCTTTATATTATGTAGATGTTCTAGGATTGACAACATACATAAATAAAACTATGTAATTTTTTTCATATTTTAAACTTTATATTAGAATGCAAGCAAAAGTCTCAAAATGAATAGATAAGTTTAAAATATATAATATTTGAGTCAATCCTATCTGGAAACAAAAATAACTTTATAACAGAACCCATCAAAATAGGTGCACATTGATTGATGTCTTAAAAATCAGTAATCTAAATATAACAGAACATATAATATATTATATATAATAGAATAGCAAAGAATCTTTTAAAAGTAAACCAAGAAGTCATATTGACACACATATTTGGCTTATGACTTTTTAAATTAAAAATTAAAACATTTTGACCTAATCTTTATAATTGAAAACTTAGACCTTATCCAATACAATGACATAAATAAAAGATATTAACATATAAAATTGACAATATCTAGATTTATTAATTTTTGTTAATAAATATATCATGCATAATTTATCATGAAGTTTAAAATTGCTAAAAATTTCATGTACAGTTTGCAAGAGTGAGCTTGGGAAGAAACAGAATTATCTTTGTTGATTATCTAACTGCATCCAGAACTAGATTAACTCTGCATTTTCTTTTGTATAATATTCATTTTTTTAGTATACAATAATCAGTCAAAATTTTCAGAAAAGCTGAATAAAATAGGATTAATGAAGAAGAAAACAAAAGAAACACAAATTTAATGTCTGAATAGCCCTTTCTGTCCCCTCCTCATTTATATGCAGATAAGCTCCAACTACTTTTCCAAGTCATCTTCATGAATCAGCTATAGAGCAGTCTTCCTGCATCCAACCCTCCTTACTTTGCACAATTTCCACACTACTAACTCATCACTCCTCATCTTTTTCTACACACAGCATTTCTATGCACAGTCACTTTCATATGGACAATGCAGTTTTGAGACTATCTGCCCCAACATATCTCATCTATAAGCTTGTTGTCACTCTATGTATTTAACTCAGAGCTCTTTTAAAAATGAAGTATATGATCCAGAAGAAGTAACTTCTTTAAGTTCAATCCAAGTCATCATTTTTTTTTACTTTTTTATATATAACCTTTTAAATTCATAATTTTAATTAATCATTTAATAACTTCTGATAAGAGGTTAGGTGAAACATCTAACTTCTGGAACAACCATAACTCCCACTAAGAAGCAGGTGTCAGGAAAAAGAGGTTCAGTATGAACACAAGGGCTGAAAACTTGACCTCAGTATTAATCAAGAAATTAATTTGGACCCCAGCAATGGATTGCATTTTTGTAACTTTGCAAAATATAAAAGAAGTTTTCTGTAAGAATTTTATAAGCTTATTTCTAGGTGAATGATTATCAGACTCTCCTGTATACCCCAGCAAAACAATTTGCTGTGGCATTGAGTTTTGATCAATGCCTCCATAAATTTTTTGTCAGGTGGAGATTTGTCTTGATCATTATTAATGAAAGTGTTAGTTTGACTGGGGGCCTTAGGCATAAGTTTTTCTTTACATTCCTGTGAAGTTTCCAAAACATGTTTAACTAATCCCCAGGTAGAAAAAAAGCAGAAACAGAAAGAGAAGACCCAGACTGATATGCCCACTTTAAATTTTCTCCTGACCCTCTCCTCCACCCCAGCTTGCTGGTGACACCCCGGATCCAGCACCCAGCTGTGCAGCCGATCCCGGTGCCTCTCGCCCAGAGACCCAGACGAGCATTCCTAAAAGTGAAAGTGAAGCTACTACCTCTGCCATTCTCCAGGCAGATTTGCATCACTCCACCCACTATCAGAGCCTCCACCTTGGTTCCCATGGTGACATCATTAAACAGGAGACAAAGCCCCTCCCCTATGCTGAACAGACTGAGACAACTAAGAGTCACAGACCTCCCAGGCAGCAGGCTAGCTGCCTGCAACAAAAACAAAGGGGAGAGGCTGGAGATCAGAGCTCAAGTGACTTTAGCCACTAAGGAAAGATTACAGAACTAGTCTGATCTCTTATTTTGACCTTTGGTTTTATCATTCTGACTGTATGTTTTGATCACTATCGTTTGCTTTCTAAATTACACTATCTGTTTCATGATCTTATTGATCTGTCTCTGTGTAGCTACCAGTATTCTTTAGGGAATTTTCCTTCTGTGTTATTGTTTTCACTTCTTTCCAGCCTTGTGTCTCTTTTTCACCTGTTAGTTGGTATGTATGTCTGTTTTTCCTCTCACTTGTCTCTCTTTCTAACTTCCTAGTGACCCCCCTTCCTCCACTATTTTCCTCTTTTGTACCTCCTTTTGCTTCAGGGACCCAAGCGACACCCAACTGCACAGACAGATTGTAAGCCAGTGGGAAATAGGTTCCAGTGTGCTCATACACCTGTTGGTGAATGCTGTAATCAGCATATAGATTCTGAATCATAGTTTCCCTCTCAATTAAACCTCAAAACTGTGAAAAGTACAACCCACAGCCCACACTCCAACCACAAAAGTGAAAAAAGCCAGAGGACCCTAATAAGGAAGAACAGGAAATTATATAAGTGAAACAAAAGTAATCACACTTCCCTGAAAAACAGAATTAAAGAACGGGAGAGAAAGGGGGAGAGAGAAAAAAATCTACACAAATGAAGAAAAACCCAAAGAAGAATATGGGTCTCTCCCAGACCCCTGGAAGGGCAGACACTGAGAAAACTGACTTCGGAATGCAAACAATGAAGAACCCCCAGAATGACTGGTCTCAAACTACAAAC
>NW_007246314.1:1853-2192 GCF_000164805.1 Carlito syrichta | reverse complement strand
GAAACCCTGCAGGCTAGAAGAGCTTGGAACCCTATCTTCAAAGTCCTAAAAGATAAACAATTTCAACCAAGAATAAACTACCCAGCCAGATTAAGCTTCATCAGCAAGGTAGAATTAAAATCTTTCCCAGATATCCAATCCCTAAGAACTTACGCTGCAAACAAACTACCTCTACATGAAACACTTAAGAAAGTACTGAACACAGAAGAAAAGGGGGGGGAAACAACGTTCTTTACAAAGGTATAGGAAAAAGAATAAAATACACATGAACCAACCCCCAAACCAAAAGAAAGACAATAAACCAAGTGGAAGAACAGCTCTATAAGAACTCTATGATAG
>NW_007246314.1:0-812 GCF_000164805.1 Carlito syrichta | reverse complement strand
AGCCTAACAAGCCACCTAAGGAAACTAGAAAAGCAAGACCACAAAGACCCTAATTACAGCAGAAGAATCCAGATCACCAAAATAAAAGCCCAAATTTAGGACATAGAAGACAAAAAGACAATACAAAAAAATCAATGAAACAAAAAGCTTTTTCCTCAAAAGGATAAACAAGAACAACGGTCCCCTAGCTAGACTGACCAAGAAAAAGAAAGAAAAAACCCAAATAAAAACAATCAGAAACACAAAAGATGAAGTCACATCTGACCCTAAAGAAATACAAAAGATCATTAGAGACTACTATGTACACTTGTATGGAAACAAACTTGAAAACCTCCAGGAAATGGAGTACTTTCTATCATACACAACCTGCCTAGGTTGAAAAAAGAAGAAATTGAGACCCTAAATAGACCAATAATAATCAAGGGAATTGACTATGTAATAAGGAAACTACCTACAAAAATAAGCCCCAGACCAGATTGGCTATCCAGCAAAATTCTACAAGACATTTAAGGAGGAGCTGATTCCAATCCTACTGAAGCTACTTCAGGTGATTGAGAAAGTTGGAACCCTCCCCAAATCATTTTATGAAGCTAGCATCACACTGATACCCAAGCCAGGTAAAGATCCAACAAAGAAAAGAATTACAGGACAATATCTTTGATGAACATAGATGCTAAAATTCTCAACAAGATCCTAGCAAACTGGATTCAACAACACATCTCAAAAATCATCCATCATGACCAAGTAGACTTCATCCCTGGGATGCAAGACTGGTTCACCTTCGTAAAACCATAAATGTAATTAAATACATC
>NW_007246313.1:3599-6110 GCF_000164805.1 Carlito syrichta | reverse complement strand
ATATTTTCCTTTCCATTACTCTTCATTTCACTCCGTTCCATTCCTCTCCATTCCATTTCACTATATTTTATTGCAGTCCATTCCATTCCATTCCATTTAATTCATTTCCATTTCATTCTTGTCCATTCCATTTTATTCCACACCATCCCAATCCGTTCCTCTCCATTCGATTCCATAACATTCCATTCAATTCCAATCCATTTCCCCCCATTCCATTCCTCTCCATTCCATTCCTTACCATTCCATTCCATTCCATTCCTGTATTCCATTGCCTTAATTCCATTCCATCCCATTCCAATCCATTCTATACTATTCTATTCCATTCTATTCCATGCCACTCCTTTTCATTCCAGTCCAATCCATTCCTCTCCATTCAATTCCTCTTCATTCCATTCCATTCCATTCCTCTTCATTTCACTCCATTCCATTCCTCTCCATTCCATTTCACTATATTTTATTCCATTCCATTCCATTTAATTCACCTCTATTTCATTCCCCTCCATTCTTTTTCCCCTCCATTCCAATTCATTCTTCTCCATTCAATTGTATTCCATTCCATTAAATTCTAATCCACTACACTCCATTCCATTCCTCACTATTCAATTTCTGAACATTCCATTCCATTCCTGTATTCCAGTGCATTCTTTCCATTCCATTCCATTCCTTTTCATTCCATTCCTCTACTTTCTATTCCATTTCATTACACTCAATTCCATTTCTCTCCATTCCTTTCTTCTCCATTTCTATGCATTCCACTATACTACATTCCATTACATTCTTCAGCATTACATTCTATTTCTCTCGCTACCATTCCATTTCAATTGATTCCATTCCTCACCCTTCCATCCCATTCCTCTCCATTCCATTCCTCTTCATTCAATTGCACTCCATTCCATTCCATTCTGCTCCATTATTCTGCCATCTATTCCATTGCATGCCATTCCTCTCCACACCCTTTCTCTCCATTCCATTCTTTTCCATACCATTTCTCTGCATTCCATTTCATTCCATTCAGTTCCATTCCATTCCACTCCATTCCTTTTCTCTCCATTCCCTTCCTAAGTATTCCATTCCTTTCCTCTGCATTCCATTCCTTTCCGTATCTCTCGCTTTCATTCAATTTCTTTACACTCAATTACATTCATTTACTTCCATTCCTCTCCATTCCATTGATTCATTTCCTTTCATCTTCATCTCCCTCCATTCCATTCCTCTGCATTCCATTTCATTAAATTTCATTCCATTCCACTCTTTCCAGTCCATTCCTTTCCTTTTAATTCCTCTCCTTTCCATTCCTCTCCATTCCATTCCACTTTATTGCATTCCATTCCATTCTATTCCATTCCATTTTACTCTATTCCATGCCTCTCCATTCCATACCACTGTATTCCATTCCACTACACTCCTTTCCTTTCCATTTCATTGCATTCTATTTATTTTTTCTCCAATCCTTTCTATTCTATTCCTCTGCATTCCATTCTTCTGCAATCCTCTACTCTCCATGCTATTCATCTCCATTTCATTCCATTCCCAGCCATTCCATTCCATCCCATACCTTTCCTCTCCATTATTTTCCATTCCATTCCTCTCCATTCCATTCCATTCCTTTCCATTCCATTCCATTCCACTATTCCAATCCATTCTTCTTCATTATATTCCATATCTTTCCATTCCATTCCACTCTTCTGCACACCATTCTCTTCATTTTCTCTCTATTTCATTCGTTTTCATTCCATTCCTCTATATTCCATTCCAACTTTTTAAATTCCTTTGCATTCTTACCTTTGGATTCCTCTCCATTCCATTCCATTCCACTATTCCATTTAATTCCTCTTCATTATATTCCATTTATTTCCAATCCTTTCCACTGTTCTGCATTCCATTGCCTTTCTTTCCTCTCCATTTCATTCGTTTCCATTCCTCTATATTCCATTCCAAATTTTTAAATTCATTTCCATTCCTTACCTTTGGATTCCTCTCCATTCCTTCCACTACATTCCATTCCTCTCCATTCCACTCTTCTCCAGTCCATTCCTTTCCACTCCACTCCGTTCCATTCCATTCCTCTCCATCCCATTTTATTGTATTATTTCCCATTCCATTCCTCTCCATTCAATTCCATTCCATTCCTCCCTATTCCATTCCTTTCCATTACTTCCGTCTTTATTCCATTGCAATCTAATCCATTCCATTCATCTCCATTGCTCTCCAATCACTTCCCTTCCATTCAGTTCTTCACCATTTTATGTCACTCCATTCCATTCCTGTCCATTCCATTAAATTTCATTCCATTGCATTCCCTTCCATTCTTATGCATTCCATTCCCTTCCATTCCTTTCCACTTCTTTCTTCTCCATTCAATTTCAATTTTTTCCATTCCATTTCTCCCCGTTATATTCCTCTTTTTTCCATTCCTTTCCATTGCATTCCATTCCTTTCCATTCCATTCGGTTCCATTCCATTGCTAGCCATTCCATTCCTCTCCATTTTAATGCATTCCACTCTATTCAA
>NW_007246313.1:0-3379 GCF_000164805.1 Carlito syrichta | reverse complement strand
ATTACACACCATCCCAATCTGTTCCTTTCCATTACTTTCTTCTCCTTTCCATTCCAATATGCTCCTTTCCTCTCCATTCTATTTGTCTCCATTCTATTCCTCTCCATTCCATTACTCTTCAGTTTTACTCATCTCCATTGCATTCCATTTCCAACCATTCCATTCAATGCCATTCCTCTCCATTCTTTTCCATTCCATTCTGCTCTATTCCTTTCCTCCCCATTCCATTTCTGTTCATTCCATTCGTGTACACTACATTGAATTCTATTACTTACACCAATTTTCCTTTCTTTTCTATTCCATTCCTCTCTAGTCCATTCCTCTCCATTCCATTCATTTCCATTCCATGCCAATCTACTTCATTCCATTCCTCCTGATTCCATATCACTACTCTCCATACCATTCTTCTCCATTAAGTTCCAATTCATTCCATTCCTCTCCTTTCCTGTCCTTTTAATTTTCTTCCTTTGCACTCTATTCCATTCCATTCAATTCCAATCCTCACCATTCCTCTTCTTTCCATTCCATTTCTCTCCATTCCATTGCATTCCATTGCTTTCCATTGCGTTCCCTTCCATTTCACTGTTCTCCATTCCATTCCTCTTCATTACATTCCATTTCTCTCCATTGCATTCTACTCTTCTACATTCCGTTCCATTCGTGTTCTTTCCATTCCATTCTTTTCCATTCCATTCCTCTAAATTCCTTTCAATCTTTTTCATTTCTTTCTATTCCTTACCTTTGGACTCATCTACATTTGATTCCATTCCACTCCATTCCATTCCTCTTCATTCCTTTCCTATCCATTCCATTCCATTCCACTCCATTCCATTCCATTCCTCTGCATTCCATTCTATTGCATGCCTTTCCACTCCACTCCTCTCCATTCCATTGCATCTCCATTTCATTGCATTCCCAGTTCCTTCCTCTCCTTTCTGTTCCATTCATTTCCATTCCATTCCTATTAATACTATTCCTTTCCAGTCCATTCCATTCCTCTACATTCAAATCCATTCCAATCTATTGCATTTCTCTCCATTCCCTTCATCTCCATTTCATTCCATTCCTTTCCATTCCATTCCATTCCACTCCTCTTCATTTACTCAATTCCCTTCCTCTCCATTCCATTTCACTATGTTTTATTCCATTCCATTTCATTTAATTCAACTCCATTTCATATCTTTCCTTTCCGTTTTATTCCACTCTATTCCTATTCATTCTTCTCTATACAATTCTATTCCATTCCATTAAATTCTAGTCCACTCTACTCCATTCCAATCCTCTCTATTCCATTCCTCCACATGCCATTCCATTCCTGTATTCTATTGCAATCTTTCTGTTCCATTCCATTCCTTTCCTTACCATTCCCCTACCTTTTATTACATTTCATTACACTGTATTCCATTCCACTCCATCTTTCCTCTCCATTTTGAGACATTCCACTATACTACATTCCATTACATTCCTCGGCATTACATTCCATTTCTCTCGATAACATTCCATTCCAATCGACTCCATTCCTCTCCAATCCATCCTATTCCTCTCCATTCCAATCCTCTTCATTACATTGCACTCCATTCAATTCCATTCCTCTCCATTACTCTCCCATCAATTCCATTCCTTTCCATTCCATTTCTCTCCATTCCATTCTTATCCATTCCATTTCTCTCCATTCCACTCCATTCCGTTCCACTCCACTCCTTTCCTCTGCATTCCTTTCCTCAGCATTCCGTTCATTTCCCCTGCATTCCATTCCCTTCCTTTCCATTTCATTCCATTCCTTTTCTTTCCATTTCTCTTGCTTCCATTCAATTTCTTTACACTTTATTGCATTCCTTTCCTTCCATTCCTCTCCATTCCATTGATTCCATTCCATTCCTCTTCCTTTCCCTCCATTCCATTCCTCTGCATTCCATTTCACTGCATTTCATTCCATTCCATTCCATTTTTTTCCTTTAATTCCTCTCTATTCCATTCCTATCCATTCCATTCCATCCACTCTAGTACATTCCATTCCTCTACATTCCATTCCATTGTATTCCATTTTACTCTATTCCATGCCTCTCCATTCCAAACCACTGCATTCCATTCCAGTCCACTCCTTTACTTTCCATTTCATTGCATTCTATTCTTTTATATTCCAATCCTCTCTATTCTATTCTTCACCATTCTATTCCTCTCCATTCCATTATTCTCCATGCTTTCATCTCCATTCCATTTCATTCCCAGTCATTAAATTCTATACCATTCCTCTCCATTTCTTTCCATTCCATTCCTCTCCATTCAATTACTTTCCACTATTCCATTTCATTCCTCTTCATTATATTCCATTTCTTTCCATTTCATTCCGCTCTTCTGTATTCCATACTCTTCCTTTTCTCTACATTTCATTCTTTTCCATTCCATTCCTCTCTATTCCATTCCATTTTTAAATTCCTTTCCATTAATTACCTTTGGATTCCTCTACATTCCATTCCATTCCTCTCCCTTCCATTCGTCTCCATTCCATTCCACTCCACTACTTCCTTTTCCATTCCTTTCTTCTCCTTTCCATTCTATTGTATTCCTTTCTACTCCAATCCTCTCCATTCTCTTCCTCTCCGTTCTATTCCTCTCCATTCCTTTATTCTACATTCTGTTCATCTCCATTCCAATACATTCCCAGGCATTCCATTCCATGCTATTCCTCTCCATTCCTTTCAATTCCATTCCTCTTCATTCCATTACATTCCATTGCATTCCATTCCAGTCCACTCTTCTCCATTCCATTCCAGTTCATTATAGTCCATTTCTTTCCAATCCTTTCCACTCTTCTGCATCATTGCCTTATTTTTCTCTCCATTTCATTCGGTTCCATTCCATTCCTCTGTATTTCATTCCATCTTTTTAAATTCATTTCCATTTCTTACCTTTGGATTCCTCTACATTCCATTCCACTCCACTCTATTCCATTCCTCTCCATTCCTCACCTCTCCATTCCTTTCCATTCCACTCCATTCCATTCCATTTCATTCCTCTCCATCGCATTTCATTGTATTCTTTCACACTCCATTCCTCTTCATTCCATTCCATTCCATTCCATTCCATTCCTCTCTATTCCATTCCTCTCCATACCTTTAGGCTTTATTCCATTGCACTCCATTCCTTTCCATTTGTCTCCTTGACTCTCCATGCAATTCCCTTCCATTCCATTCTTAAGCATTCTATTTCACTCCATTCCATTCCTCTCCATTCCATTAAACTTCATTTGATTGCATTCCACTCCATTCCATTTCCCTGCATTCCATTCCCTTCTAGTCCTTTCCACTCTTTCTTCTCCATTCAATTTCAATCCATTCAATTCCATTCCTCTCCATTCTATTCCGCTTCTTTCCATTCC
>NW_007246312.1:2934-10350 GCF_000164805.1 Carlito syrichta | reverse complement strand
TAAAGGGGAGCTATGTTGCAATGCTGAAGAGGAGTGTCATTAGGAGGTTCAGGAGGCATGCCATGGAGGCGTTCTGGGGGACTGCAGAGGAGGAATGCAACATGAACACCAAGAAGTCATGCTATGGGGAGACGGAGGAGGTGAGGCCAGAGGAGGGAGAGGAGGTGCTCTCTGGAAATGCCAAGGAGTGGTGCCAGGAGGGTGCAGAGAATGCATACTTCGGGGATGCCAAGGAGTCATGCCACAGGGTTGCCAAGGAGGCACACTGTGAATCTGCCAAATAAGTGCAACATGGAAATGTTAAGGAGGCATACCATGGGTGACTTAGGAGGCACTCTGCTGGGAAGCAGCGGAGGTGCACTGTGGGACCTTTGAGGAGGTGTGCCATGTGGACATCAAGATGTCATGCTATTGCGAGGATAATGTGGCCTGCCATGGGGAGATTGAGGAAGCATGTCATGAGTAGGCTGAGCGGGTGTATCGCAGGAAGGACAAGAATGTATGTCATCATGTTGCCAAAAAGGTATGTCGCTGGGAGGCTGAGGAGGGATGTTGTGGAGAGTCTGAAGAGGCATGCTGTTAGGAGGCAGAAGAGATGCTTTGTGGGGAGGACAAGGAGGCAAGCTGCAGGAATGCTGAGGAGATATGCCATGGTGTCACCAAGGAGGCATGCTATGGGAAGCCAGGGTGGCATGTCACAAGTACGATGAGGCCTGATGAAACACTCCATGAGAAGGCAAAAGAAGCACACTGTGGGAAGGCCAAGGAGGCATGCTGTGAGTCACTGAACAGGCACACCTTGGGGATGTTGAAGAGGCACAGTTTTACAATAATGAGGAGACATGCAGTGGGAACACCAAGGAGGTGTACCATTGGCTCATTGCGAAAAGGCATGCTGCAAGGATGCTGAGGAGGCTTGCTTGCCATGAGAACACTGAGGATAAAAGATGTGGCAAGGCTGAGGAGATGCATTGCACCACAGGGAGGCCAAGGACCTGCAACATAGTTGGCCACAGAGACACACAAAGAGGAGATTGAGGAGGTACAGCAAGGAGGACACCAAGGAGACACACCACAGTTTTGCAGAGGAGACGCACCACAAGGATGCTAGGGGCCACATCACTGGGGTGCCATGGAGGCACACTGCAGGGATGCTGAGAAGTCGTGATATTCGTAGGCCAAGGAGGTGCACCATGGGAAAGCCAAGAAGGTGCCATAGGGAAGATGAGGAAGTGACATGGAGAAAACCAGGAGCCATGGCATGAGAACACCATGTTGTGGGGATGCTAAATAAGTAAACGAGGGGAAAACTGAGGAGGGGCATCACGGGGAAACTTAGGTGGCACAATACAGAGAAGTCAAGGAGGTGTACAATGGGGGAGCCAAGGAGGCATGCTGCAGTGACACAGAGGAGATACGCTGTTGGACTGCTGAGGAGGTACACCACAGGAGCACTAAAGAGATATGACATGGGGAGTCTGAGGAGATACAAAAAAGGGAGTGTGAGAACATTCTTCACAGGGACAATGTGAGGGTCCTGAGGGGAATGCAGTGGATGGAAGAAGCAGCCATACCAAAGAGGCATACTGCAGGGAAGTCGAGGAGGTGCAGCACAGAGAAGCCAAAGAGGCACACAATGAAAAGACCAAAGAGCCATGGCAGATTGTAGGGATCCTGAGGAGGTGCACCATGGGGACACTGAGGAGGAATGCCAAATGAAAGCCATGGAGGCTGGCCACAGGGATGTTGAGTATGCATGCTGTGGTCTCACTGAGGAGGCATGCCACGGGAGGCTGAGGAGGCATGCTGCAGGGAAGATGAAGAGGAATAATTCATGGATGCTGTCAAGGCATGCCAATGGGAGACTGAAAACATGCTGCAGAGCGGCCAAGGAGGTGCACCATGTGAATGTCAAGGAATTGTGTCATGGGGAGGCTGAGAATGTACATTGTGATGACACCAATAAGGCATGCCATGGAGATGCCGAAGAGGTGCACTGAGGGTTCGACAAGAAGACACACTGCAGGGACTCCAAGTAGGCATGCTGTGGGAGGTCAAGTAGGTGCTGTATGGAGAGTGCAAGTAGGTTTGCCACTGGGAGGTCTAGAAAGACTCTGTGGAAGTACCAAGGAAATTCACCACAGGACCACTGAGGAGGTATGCCTTGGGAACACCAAGAAGGTGTGCCATAGTAAGGCCTAGGAGATGGGGTGATAATGAGGCCCCTAGGAGGAGAAGCCAAGGAGATGCACTGTGGAGATGTTGAGGAGAGGCTCCAGGGAGTTACACAGGAAGCACACTGTGGGAATGCCAAGGAGTCATGCCATAGGGATGACAAGCAGGTCTGTTGTGGAATCACTGAGGAAATACACAATGGGATTGCCAAGGAGTCAGACCATAGGGAGCCTGATGAGACACACTGCAGGGAAGTCACACTGCACAATATGATGTCACTGTGGAGGTGTGCCAAGGGACTGCTGAGGAGGTGCTCCACAATTAGACCAAGAAGTTGTGCCATGGTGAGGTATAGAAGGAACACAGTGGGGAGCCAAAAAAGGTGTGCTGCAGGGAGGCCAGAAGGCAT
This sequence comes from Carlito syrichta, assembly GCF_000164805.1. Lineage (NCBI taxonomy): Eukaryota > Metazoa > Chordata > Mammalia > Primates > Tarsiidae > Carlito > Carlito syrichta. Next base: position 7,766 of record NW_007246312.1, on the reverse strand, counting down.
GCCATGGATTCACCAAAAAAGCATGCCATTAGGAGGCCAAGGTGTCATGCAGCAGGGATGTCTATGAGGCCTGCCACAAGGAGTCTGTGAAGGCTTACTGCAGGGAGGCTGAAAAGGCAGTTTGTGGGGAGTGAAAAAAGTTGCATTGCCAGGAGGTCGAGAAGACATGCCATGGGAAGGCCAAGGATGTGAACTGTTGGGATGTCAAGAAGGTGTACCATGGTGTCACCAATTCAGCATGCTACAGGGAAGCCAAGGATGCACACTGCGGGCGTGCTGAGAAGGTGAACCATGGAAAGGTCAAGGAAGGACTCCTTGGGAAGGTCAAGGATGTACTATGCAGGGAGGCAGATGAAGCATGCCATGGGGAGTCCAAAGAGGCAAACCACTCGGAGACTGAGCAGGCAGAACAAAGGGAGATCCTGCAGGCGTGCCGTAGTGATACTGAGGAGGCAAGTCGTGGGCATGCTGAGGAGGCTTATCACAGGAAGTCCAAGGAGATGCAATGTAGGGAGACCTTGGAGCCATGTCACAGGTAGGCTGAGATCCCAAGGAGGCATGCAACGTGGAGACCAAGGAGACATGTAATGGGGATTATGAGGAAGTGTGCAGCAGGGATGCTGAGGAGGCACACCATGGGAAAACCAAGAAGTCATGCCAGAGGTCCGTCCAAGAGGTGTGCTTAGGGAACACCTACATGGTGTACCACAGAGAGGACATAAATGTACAGCAATGGGAGACCAAGGAGATGCTCTAAGGTAATGTTGAGGAAAGGTGTCAAGGGTACACAGTAATGTGAGACTGAGAAGTTATGCCATATAGAGAAACTGGTCAGGAAACTGGAGAAGTCAAGGAGGTGCAATGTGGAAATGCCAACGAGGTGCACCATGGTAATGCCAAGAAAGTATGCTTTGGGGGAGGCCAAGGAGATGCGCTGTTGAGAAGCCAAAGAGGCATGGCATAGGGCAAATACTGAGGTGTGTTGTGGGGACACCAAGGAGGCAACCATGAGAGACCAAGGAAGTGTGCCATGAGAGGTTCAGGAGGTATGCAATGGAGAGGCTGAGGAGGTGTGCCATGGGGATAATGAGAGGGCATTGTGAGGATGCTAAGGAGTTGTGCAGTGGTAAAATCAAGTGCACATCTTGGGTTTTACGTGGCATGATATGGCGATGCTGAGGAGGTACAACATGGGGACACTGAGTGAGCATGACACAACAAGGTTAGCGAGGTGTGGTGCACCATAGGAAAGCCCAGTAGTTGAGGCAAGCTGTGGGGATGCTGAGAAGGCATGCTTCAGTTTCACCAATGAGGCACACTATGGGGAGACCGAGGAAGCACCCCACTGGGATGCTAGGAAGGTGCATCATGAGGAAACTGAGGAGTCGAGCTGCCATGACACTAAGGAGGTGAATGCACTGCTAAGGAGGCATGTCACAAGAATGCAAAGGAGGTACGCCATAGGTAGGTCAAAGTGGTGAAATATCTGCCTGTAATAGCTCTGTTAAAAACTAAGTAACTCAATTTGTAACAGATTCTCAATTTCCACTGTCAGCATACCCAGAGATGAACCTCCCTGTGTGTGATTGTTGTAACCTTCCCATAATCACAAGCCCACACCCTTAACCTCTCTCGGCTTTTGGAAACTCCCTAAATGCAACTTCCACATCTAACTGTACCCTTGCTCAACCAAAACCAGACTCTGCACAGAAATGTAATCATAGCTATCAAGCTTTTGTGGGTTTTTTTTGTTTTTGCCTTTATAAACCTTCTTCTTACTCCATTCAGGGTTAAGAGTACTTTCTGGCACCAACCTGTCTTGATCACTGGCAAATAAAGGACTCAAAATTCTAAATGTCAATGTGTTGGCGAATCTCACTCATGGTTTGGAAAATAACATTTGGAGGCACCAGTGAGATTGTCAAGCTCGGAAATTGGCCTTACTCTGGCTTTCCTTGGTTTGGTGGAGAAGTTATAGGGGAGGCGCCCACTGAGACCTTCCAGGGCACCAAGACCTCTCATCCAGCCTTGAGGGAGTTGGAACAACCACTGATTCTCATTGCCTCAAAAGTATCTGAGTCCATCTGCATTCTCCTAGGAGATAAGAATCTGTTTGGTTTATGGCCACCCTGTCAAGAAATGTATTCCCTGACAAGTCTTCCCCTCGTGGACTCTATTTATTAGGTCAAGGTATTGGCAGAATAGAATCTCAGTATTAACTGACTTTGTTCTAATCCGTCTCTAATTGTGCCACCATGGGAGCAAACCTACTCTCCCTTCCAGTCCCCTGGACTGTATGATTAAAAACTTTGCTGTTAGATTTGGTGGGAAATAGTGTCCACCTCTCAAAGGGTAGACTCCAGACCCTCTGTGAAATAAATTTGCCATAATTTAATGTTGGCTGGCCCTCCATTGGGTCTCTGTATATTCACAGCACTTAGTCTGTTTGGAAGGTCATTACAGAGCCTCCTGGTAATCTGATGAATTTCTCTATATCGATCTATGGTTAGCTTTGGTTCAAAATCCTCCTCTCTGGTTGAAAGAATGTTCTCTTAATACTCAGGACCTATCTCATATACTCATTTCCAAGTATCCTCTCCCATCCTGTTCCTCTGCTCCACAGTCCTCTCCTGCTCTGCCCTCTTCTGAGCCTACCCCTAAACTGTATCCTGTCTTGACTCCCCTCACAGAGCATCCCCTAGATGACCCTGTGGTCTCTGCCTCAGGCTCCACCTCCCAAAACCCTATAATACGAAGCCATTCTCACCTATCATTTCTTCCTCTACATCCCCTGTATCCTCTTCGCCTCTGGCTTTCCATCCCTGAACCTGTACTAATCCGGCTCCTCTCCTCCTTCTTCAGGAATTTCCCCCTCTGTGGGGAACTGATCATTCTGAGCGACCTTTCTTGGTATATGTTCCTTTTACTATGTATGATTTCTATAATTGGAAAGCTCAAAATCTACTGTTTGCTTAGAGCCCCAGGTTCTAACATCTCTGGTCAGGTCCGTCATGCAGACTCACTGCCCCACCTGGGATAATTATCAACAGCTCCTCCTAATCCTGTTCATCTCTGAGAAGCATGAATGCATTAAGACAGAGACTAAGAAACCTGTCCTAGCTTCCACTGCCATACAGAGAAGAAAAGTCAGGAAATTTGGAATGAGGTTTTTCCTTTTTCCTGTCCAGACTGGGACCCCAAGTTTTCTGCAGGAACTAGGGCCCTAGATACTTATCACCAGACTCTATTAGTTCAGTTGAGAGGGGCAAGCCACTAAACTATCAATCTCTCTAAAACTATTGAGATTCTCCAGGTCCCAAGGAATCTCTAAGGTCATTTCCTCAATGCCTCCAGGTTTCTTTTCAGACCTATACCCTGTTGGATCCCTCAACCCTTGAAAATGCTTAAGCCATCAATTTGGCATTTGTGACTCAGGCAACTCTGGACATCCAGAAAAAGTTACAGAAATTACAGGGATATTCAGGAATGAATATTTCACAGCAACTTGAGGTGATTCAAAAGGCATTCAACAATCACGAAAAGGAAAAACAGAAACAGGTGGCAGAGGCGGTGGACAAGACAGCAAAATGTCTGGTCAAAATACTGGTAGTTGCTCTACAGGCCACTAGGCCAGACCCCAGGCTGCTGTGCTAATGAAGAGGAGGACCTGAATATAAAACAAAAGGTAGGAAGCATTCCCCTTTGGCTAAAAATTAATGTGCATATTGTAAGGAACTTGGTCACTTGGAAAAGGACTTCCTCCACCTCCCAAAGGCTGAGGACACCAAGTCAGTCCTGGTCTTGCCTGACACAAGTGGAACCAAAAATGGCTTGGATTGTGGAGGCCAGGCCTCTTTTTCCTTAGGCCCCCCAAAAGTCCATGGTAATGAATGCTATTGGTGGCCACTCAGTACAGCTCTTTTTGGACACAGAAGCACAACTCTTGGTCTAGAAGTCACCATTGGGATCTATGTCAAACAAACAAATCTCAGTTCCAGGGGCAATGGGGACACTTACCAGCTGTAAATTTACTTCTATCCTAACTGTCAATTTAGGAAAGAAACTGGTCACCCACTAGTTTCTCATAGCTCCGGACTGCCCGTTCCCTCTGATGAGTCAAGACTTGCTCTGAAAGCTAAGAGCTACCATTGTGTTTTCCCCTGATAAAACTGAAATGTTTGTTCCCACTGCATAGCAAATGATTTTAACTGCCCCACTCTCTGATGAATATCTCTTGGTCTCTCCTAAACCTTCCACTGGGAATACCCCATTAAACTTGCATCTACAGTTACAACAGGAATTTCCTTCAGTCTGAGCAGAGAACAACCCGCCAGAGTTGGCACAACACCACCCCTCCGGTTGTGGTAAGTCTGTTGGCATCAGTCACACCTGTTCACGTTTGTCAATACCCAACCCATTTTTGCCTTTGAATGGACAGATCCTGACTCAGTAGACACCAGTCAGCTGACATGAAACTGGTTACTGTAAAGTTCAAAAACACTCCAATTCTCCTTGGGGAGGACTTACAACATTACCTGACAGGGATCTGTGTCCTACACCCTGAATGTACTTTTCTCCAGTACGTGGATGTTCTTTTTATTGCAGCAGTAGACATTAACATCTGTTTAAAAGGTACCAAAGCCCTGTTACTGCTCTTCCAGGACTTGGGCTACTGTTTATCAGCTAAAAAGGCACAGCTCTGCTTGATCAAGGTTTTCTATCTAGGATACTAGCTAAAAAGGGTAAGCAAATACTAACATGACCCGGAATGAATCCATCATTCATATCCCCACGCTAATCTCAAAAAACAGGTACATGAATTCTTGGAGGTG
>NW_007246312.1:0-2759 GCF_000164805.1 Carlito syrichta | reverse complement strand
AACTAGAACATCTGAGGAAAAAGGTTTCCAGCAATAAAATCAGCTCTTATACAAGTTCCGGCCTTAGATCTCCCAGATGTCACCAAGCCTTTCCATTTGTTCATCCATGAACAATGAGGAGTTGCCAAGGGATTTCTTATCCAGACTTTGGGACTCTGGAGGTAACCACGGCTTACTTGCTGAAAAGACTCCACCCAATGACCTTTCTGGACCTCCTACCTTTGGGCCATTGCTGTTATGGCCATACCAGTCAAGGAAACAGACAAACTAGCCTTTTGTCAAAACTTGGTCCCCCCATGCTATAAAATTCCTGTCATGTGAAGCCACTGGTCACTGAATGTCAAACTCATGCATCCCCCAATATCAAAACATCCTACTCGACCAGCCTAGACTAACTTCCTCTCCTACTCAAAGCCTCAATCCAGCTATTCTGCTGCCCGATTATACTCCGTAAATGCCAATTCATGACTGTGAAGGTGTATTGGATAACTCTCAAGCCGGCCACCCCAATCTTTGGGACACTCCTCTAGACCAGGTGGATGCTGACGTGTTCATGGATGGCAGCAATTTGGTAATAAAGTGAGTCTACAAGGCTGGTACAGCAGTAACCATGGCTCATAATGTCATCTGGTTACAGTTTTTGACCAAAGGCACATTTGTTCAAAAGGCTTAGTTAATTACTTGAACCCAGGCCCTGCATTGTGGAACAGGAAAATGGGCGAATATTTTTTTCAAAAGCAAGTATACTTTTGCTACTCTCCATGTCCATGCCATGATTTACAAAGAGTGAGGACTTCGTACCATGGTGGGTAAGACTGTAAGAAACAAATGAAATTTTAGCTCTCCTAGAGGTTATATGGCGTCCCAAAGAGGTAGCTATCATTCATTGCAGGGACACCAAAATTTGAACCCCAGAGGCAACAGGAAATCACCTAGCTGATTGGACAGCTCATGAGGTAGTGGTACTCCGCCCCTCACTATGCTGCACAAGTAACTGCAAAACAAGGACCAAAATCACCGATTGGTATCAAGGCCAGTGGACTAAGCCCTGGAGAAATATGTGAAGTGAACTTTACTGAGGTAAAATGCCCTAATGCAGGATACTCGTACTTACTGGCTTTTGTAGACACTTTTTCAGGATGGACAAAAGTTTTTGCCACAAAAAATGAAACTGCACTTACAAAATTTCTATTAAATGAAATTATTCCTAGATTCGGGCTCCCTCTCTCCATTAGCTCTGATAATGGTTCTGCTTTTATCTCTTCCATACCGCAACTGGTCAGCAAGGCACTGGGCAAAACCTGGAATAACACTGTGCCTATAGGTCACAAAACTCTGGTAGGTAGTGTGCGTGAATTGAACGCTAAAAACTACTTAAACAAATTAATCATAGAAACCAGTGAAAAAATGGACAAGTCTTTTACATCTGGCTTTACTCTGGGGCTAATGCACAACTTATAAGACAGGATTTACCCCTTCTGAAATTGTATTTGGAAGACTACCTCCTCTGTTACCCTGATTATGGGATCCCATTCTTGAGGAAACTACTAATCTATTTCTTTTAAAGTATCTTTAGTCTCTCCAACAGGTCCAGGTTGTTTTTTAGTCTAACATTTGAACCATCCTACCAACCCCATCCTCTACACCTTTCCATCTGTTCCAACCTGGAGAGCTGGTCTACATCCAAAAGCTCCAAACCAGGGACTAACCACTAATGTCATCCTCACCACTCCTACAGCATTCAAGGTTGACAGAATACCGGCCTGAATCCAACATTCCTGAGTTAAAGAAGACAAATACAATAACCAACAATTTACGGCCACACCTAGATCCAACTCTTTCAAGCTGAGACTCTCTCATTCTGGTGTTGTCTCCTAGCCTGTCTCTATTCCCCTAACAAGGGAACCCAAAATGCCATCTATTCATTTTCCCTAACCTCTTTTAATTCAAGTAATTTAGATATCCAGAATTGAACCAACCCTTTCAACTCAGTTCAGTTTAAAGTAGATCTTGCTGACCTAGTAGCAATGAGAGAGGTATGCTGACCGGCTAACATCCCAGTCATCTTATACTCCAAAGGTGGACACTACTGTCCCTTGCAAAACATAGACTTCTATCTATGTTCTGGAAATCCCACTAACCAACAGTTTGATCAGACTGTCTATTTCTATTCACACTGGAAATGTGTCACCATTGCAGCCTACAGTGAGGGGAAGGGTCTAATAACACTGACAAAATAATCCTGTGGTGAGGTACCAGCCCAGAACCCACTCAGGTGCTTGTGTACATAAGCCAACCACCTCTCCTCACTATTCTTGAAGTACAGACTCCAGCTTGGGTATACGACTTTATGTAAGGGGTTATGACCATCGCACCTTATTCACCATCCAACAGCAAACACTCGCCTGCAGGACCTTGGCAAAACCTATAGGGCCATAGGCAGAACTGAAGGACCCCGTGTTCATTAATCATCAGCCTCCACCTCCTGCCAACCAAATCACCGTTATAGGTTCTCCTCAACAGCTTCCACAGTCAGCTCAACCCCCTAGTCTTTTTCTATGTTAACTAATATGCTATGATTGTTCAATGCCACCTCATCCCAATTAGCTTCAGATTGATGTCTCTGCTTAAAGTCAAAATCCATTTACTATGTGGGCATTGAAGCTCGTATTTTCAGCAACTCTGCCAAGACTAAATGCTTTCCAGAAACAGTTTGCATTACCATAGGAGATGTAACTATTGGCTTCCCCTTTTTCTGA
>NW_007246311.1:9536-16099 GCF_000164805.1 Carlito syrichta | reverse complement strand
CTTAGTAAGCCCCACAATCTGGATTCTACTCTTTCAGGACTGTTTCTCTTCTCATGCAAACGACTTTTTTTTTTTTTGCAGGGGGAGGTTGTCGGAAAACAGATCCAACAGAGAAGTATGGGGGACAACATTCTATTGGCGGGGCACAATTTCTGGATAGCAATTTTGTACTGAGGGACCGGAATCCTGAATACATAAACAGAAAAGTAAATAGTAATTCTCCAACTTGGAATCCATGTTAAGGAACAAACTTTCATGCAGAAACACTGATACAAGTGATCCCTACCAATCCTTATCTACAAGAGGGAAAACCCTGAGAAAACTCTAATTGCATACCAACTACACCTTAATGCACCTTTTAAGCAACCGCACAATAAGCTGTTTTCGTAGTTTTTGAGAGAGAAGCAGGGATCACATGTCACAAGCAACAGTTTCAGGGAAAATCTAATATTCAACTTGCAAGCCTTTATGTGTCCATAGGATTGTTGTGTTTTAACGTACAAGACCACTACACCACCACAGAAAATATTCCCACATGCTCTCGGGAGCTTATGCTGCGACCGGACCGGTTGATTTTCATCTTCTTCCATCTCCTAAGTCGTGTTCCATTGCCTCGAACTACATGACTGTTTGAATCTCAGAAGCTCCCCTCCAACCCGAGGATAAAGGGGAGAAGACATGGACGTGCATCCCCTGAAATGGAACTCAGACAGAGATGAGTGGCTCGGCTTTATTTTCAGGGACAAACGTGTACACAGCCATGCAAGCGAGCAGGGAGAGCACCCAAGGACCCGCCCAGGCAGACAATCAGCCCGCCTCCATTAAAGTGGCAGAAATCAGCGCAAACGATTAACCCCAGCCGCCTAAACCAAGCGAAGGAGCAAGGACTGCAAGAATCACCGCCCCAGGGAAGGATGCCCTGCCTAGAACCCCAGACACAACCCTGCACTCGGTGGGGACAGAATGAGGTGCCAGGCTTCCTGCTTTGACCACACCTAGGGACCTATTGCTTAGAGTGCCCTAACCGGGCCGGGACAGAATAGAATGGCCCAGCCCCTGCTTTGACCCCACCGAGTGTCCTACTGCCTTGAAGGACCCCACCCGGCGGGGACAGAATGAGATGCCACGCCCCCTCCTTTGATCCCACCGAGAAGCTTAATGCCTAGTTGTCTCCATCGGGCGGGGACAGAATGGGGCACCACGGATCCTCCTCTGACTCCACCGAGAGGCCTACTGCCTAGAGCGCCGGCACACACTGGAGACAGAATGGGGCGCCACGCCCCCTCCTTTGACCCCACCGAGAGACGTACAGCCTAGAGCGTCCCCTCTTGTGGGGACAGAATCAGGTGCCACACCCTCTCTTTTGACCCCACCAAGAGCCGTACTGCCAAGAGCACCAGCACCCAGTGGGGACAGAATTGGGCTCCCTGCCACCTCCTCTGACACCACCGAGGGGCCTACTGCGCAGAGCACCCCCACTTGCAGGGACAGAATCGGGTGCCACGCCCCCTCCTTTGACCCCCACCGAGAGGCTTCCTGCCTAGAGCGCCGGCACTCAGTGGGGACAGAAAGGGGTGCCATGCTCGACTGCTTAGAGCGCCCTCTCTCGGCCAGGACAGAATGAACGCCCCGACCCCTCCATTGACCCCACCAAGAGTCCTATGGCCTAGAGTGCCGGCATCCAGTGGGGCCGAATGGGGCACCACGGCCCTCCTTTGACCCCACCGAGAGACATACTGCTTAGAGCACCCCCACCCGATTAGGACAGAATCGGGTGCCTATCCCCCTCCTTTGATACCACCGAGAGGACTACTGCCTAGAACGTCCCCTCTTGCAGGGACTAAATTCGGGGGGCACCCCTTCGTTTGACTCCAATAAGAGACCTACTGCCCAGAGCACCCCCACCCGGAGGAGACATAATGGAGTGCCACGCCCCCTCCTTTGACCCCACCGAGAGACATACTGCTTAGAGCGCCCACACCCGGCTAGGACAGAATCGGGTGCTGAGGCCCCTCCTTTGACACTACCGAGAGGCCTACTGCCTAGAGCTTCCACTCTTGCGGGGACTGAATCGAATGCCACGCCCCCTTCTTTGACCTCACCGAGAGTTCTACAGCCTAGAGCTCCGGCACCCAGTGGAGACATAATGGGGCGCCACGCCCCCTCCTTTGACCCCACTGAGAGACATACTGCTTAGAGCGCCCCCACCCGGCTAGGACAGAATCGGGTGCCGAGGCCCCTCCTTTGACACCACCGAGAGGACTACGGCCTAGATCGCCCCCTCCTGTGGGGACAGAATTGGGGGCCGCCCCTCGTTTGACCGCACCAAGAGGCTTAAGCCTAGAGTGCGGGCACCCAATGGGGACAGAATCGGGTGCCACCCCCCCTCCTTTGATCCAACCGAGAGGCTTCTGCTCACAGCGCCCCCACCCTGAGGGGAACCATGCCCTGTCCTTTCATCCCATCGAGAGGCCTACTGCCTAGAGCGTCCTCATCCGGCGGGGACCAAATGGGACCACCATGTCCCCTTCTTTATCCCTATCTGACGGGGACAGAATGAGGCACCACTCCCCCTCCTTTGAATCACAAGCAGAGGCCCTAGACAAACACACTGCTGCTGCTTTTATCAACAACCACCACGCTATCACCCTTCTCACTAAAGAAGCCTCACAGTTCAGAAAAGTGGCTCTGCAGAATCACGTGGCCTTAGATATTGTGACCGCTGCCCAGTGCAGCACCTGTGCATTGATTAAGATCGAATGTTGTGGATATGTCCCAGATTATGCCTATAGTATAACTTGGACAATGCAAACATCAGACCCCCAAATGTTGGCTATAGAAACCCTTTCTCAAGGCCACTTCACAGCATGGTCGAGTCGATTTCCCAGTACATAAAGGAACTTCATACATAGTATCATTGCTATTCTGCTTATTGTATCTTTCTGTTGCTGTGGATTCTATTGCTGTTGCACATTCCGAAAGTTCCTGGTCCTCACACTGCAGGGCCTCAAAAAATTCCTTTCAGGAGTCCAGGTGCTCAGGAATACTTCCAAACCTAGATGACCAAGTTCTATTCTGCTGATCCCTAACTATGCCATTTTTCAGCAGTAAGGAGCTAGATCAACTATGTCACCCACTCTCCATAGAAATGTAATGGAATTTGAAAGTGGGGAATTGCAACCGAGTGTCTCAGCCTTAAAAGGCATTTTAAGGTTTTTTTCTCTCTGAAGCATGCCTTAGAAGTTGTTTTTCTTCACTCTTTCACAGCAGACTCCTCTTTTCACACTTATCTAACCATGTGTGGACTTAGAGATTCTAGGTGCTCCCTTTGAAACAAACCAGCCATGCAACACTCTCCCACCTAGAGAGTACTTCAAAGCTGTTCACTGTCATCCAGCTGCAGCTGAGAGAGCGCTGGCCAGTGCTCCAGATGGGCAATAGCTCATGATAGTCACCTGCGCAAGACCTGCACCTTTCATCACTCCCTCACACTCCTGTACCCATTTTCACTTTTGAACCTGCTACTCACATCCCAAGGGCCTAGATGGTTCACTGGAGGCATGAGTCTGGCCATCTCTTCAATTGATGGCATTGGAATTCAACTGTTTTCCTTCCACCATACCTTGCCGCTTGTGTGTTTGCCATCTCAGGCAGTGAGCAGATGAACTTGTCTGTAATACATTTGGGGCCCTGTGTGAGGAGCTGTGCATTATGAATGGATTAGCCTCTCAGTCTGGTTTCCAACAAACAGAAGAGTTGGCCGTGGCTGTGCATAAGGACTTGCCTGTTCATGATACCAGGCAGGATGGCAGCCACTTGTAGTCATTAGCTGCTTGTGGCTTGCTGATCCTATGGCTGGGACTCCAGGGGCCTCCCAGCAACTGCCAGGAAGAATTTGCCCCAGGGAATTTTTCCTCCTTTCCCCTTTATGGCATCAGCTGTCTATAATGCTTCAGTGTTGCCAGGAAATCGGCACGTGGCACTGGAGGAGCTGACGGACTTCAAAGGCTGGATAAATCAACCGGAAGTGCACCCAGGAAACCTCTGTCTCTGCCATTCAGACATTGTACCCTTTGGACCACATAGAAAAGATACAATAAAATATGGTATGAACGATTTAAAAGATGGTATTAGCTCTTCCTTATATGTCTTGCAGAATCTAGCTGAGAAACCATCTGGCCTAGGGTTTTTGTTTTGTTGTTGTTGTCTCTGTTGTTTATTTGTTTGTTTTTGGCAGAGACCAAAACAACCGGGTCAATTCCTTGGATTGTTATTCGTCTGTGTAGGGTTTCAGTTTCCTCCTGTTTCAATCTTGGGAGGCTATGTGATGTCAAGAATTCCTCCATTTCCTCTTGATTTTGTAGTTTATTTGCTTACAGATGTTCACAGTAACTTCTGATTTTCTTTTGAATTTCTTCAGAGTTAGTTGTGACATCGTCTTTTTTGTTTCTAATAGTGTTTATCAGACGTCCTCTTTCTCTTTTTTTTTTTGAGTCATTCTAGCCAGGGATCTGTGAATCATATTTAACCTTTCAGAGAACCAGCTTTTTTTTTCTGTTGATACTCTGTATGATTTTTAAAATTCTATTTCATGCAATTTTGACTTTATTTTAGTAATTTGAATTTTTCTACTAAATTTAGGATTTAAGTGCTCTTGCTTTTTCAGCTTCCTTAGGTTTGACATTAGGTTGTTTGTTCAAGATCTTTCTATTTTTTTGATTTGTGCAGGTAATTTTATACACTTCCCTCTCATCATCAATTTTGTGGCATCCCAAAGGTTTTCTTATGTTGTGCCTTTGGTTGGCAAGGACCCCAAAATGAAAAGCAATTTTAGGCCAATTTCCCCGGTGAATATAGATGCAAAAATTCTCAACAAGATTCTAGCAAGTCATATCCAACAATATATCTCAAGGAGCAATCATGATGACCAGGTGGGCTTCAATCTCAGAATGTAGGACTAGCTCAATATTCCTAAGTTTATAAACATGATTCATCACATTCATAGGGGTAAAACCAAGAACCGCATGATTATCTCATTAGATGCAGAAAAAGCATTGGATAAAATCCAGCATACCTTCTTGATTAAAAATCCTCAAACACCTAGGCATCAAAGGAATATTTCTCAAAACAATAAGAACCTTCTATGACAAACCTGCAGCCAACATCATGTTTTATGGGTAAAAGCTGGAAGCTTTTCCTCTAGGAACTGGAATAAGACAAGGGTGACCTCCTATTCAACATAGTACTGAAAGTCCTAGCCTGAGCAGACTGGCAAGAGGAAGAAATCAGGGGTATACAAATAGGAAAACAAGAAGTTACATTATATCTTTTTGCAGGTGACCCAATTCTATACCTAGTAAAAGCTAGAGAGTCTGTCAAAAACCTCCTCACACTGATAGACAACTTTAGTCAATCCTGGGTACAAAATAAATGTGCAAAAGGCAGTTGTATTTCTGTACACTAAAAACAAGAAGGCTGAGAACCAAATAAAAAAGCGCAATTCCATTCATAATAGCCACAAAATGACATAGCTAGGTATCCACCTAACCAAAGAATTGAAAGATCTTTACAATGAGATCTGCAAAACACTGCTCAAAGAAAACAAGGATGAGACAAACAAATGGAAAAAACTCTCATGCTCATGGATTGGAAGAATCAATATCATTAAGAAGTCCATTGTACCTAAGACAATCTACAGATTCATTGCAATCCCTATCAAATTGACAACATTGCTTTTCATAGACCCAGAAAAGACAATACAGAAATTCATATGGAAGCAAAAAAGAGCATGGCTAGTCAAAGCTATCCTCAGCAGAAAGAACAAAGATGGAGGTATCACACTTCCAGACTTTAAACTTTATTACAAGGCTGCAGTGACCAAGACAGCACTATATTGGTACAGGAATAGGTGCATAGACCAATGGAACGGGGCAGGGAACCCAGAAATAAAGCTGTGGTCTCTCAACCAACTCATCTTTAACAAAGCCATCAATAACAAACAATGGGAAAAGGAAAACATATTTAACAAACGGCGCTGAGAAAACCAGCTAGCCACATGCAGAAGATTGAAATTGGACTCCTACTTATCACCATATACAAAAAATAACATGGATCAAGAAATTGAATGTAAAACCTCAAACTATAAGTCTCTTAGAAGAAAACTTAGGGAGCACCCTCCTGGATATCAGAGGAGGCAAAGAATTCATGGCAAGTCCTCAAAAGCAAATGCAACAAAAGCTAAGACTGGCATGTAGGACCTCATCAAACTGAAAAGATTTTGCACAGCAAGATAAACCTTCGAGAGAATAAAGAGACAAACCATGAGTGGGACAAAATGTTCAAACTATGCATCTGACAGAGGCCTAACCTCCAGGATCTCAACAAGGAACTCAAATTAATTGAAAGGAAAACAGGCAAACATCCCATTAAAAAGTGAACAAGGGACATGAGCAGACACTTCTCAAAGGAAGATATTCAAGCAGTCTACAAACACATGAAAACATGCTCAGCCTCATTAATCATCCGAGAAATGCAAATCAAAAATACAGTCAGATGCCACCTAA
>NW_007246311.1:0-9230 GCF_000164805.1 Carlito syrichta | reverse complement strand
TCAAAAGTGGATTGGAAAAGGGAAGTGTTTTACATATGCGTGATGGAGTATGATGCAGTCGCAAAGAAGAATAAAATCATGGACTCTGCAGCAAATTGGATGGATTTGGAGACCATCCTACAGAGGGAGCCATCACAGAAACAAAGAACTGAATACCGCATGTCCTCACTCATAAGTGGGCCTTGAACATCAGTCACATTAGCACGAGTGAGAGACCAGTAGTCACTGGACACTGCTAGGGAAGGGAGAGAGAGGGAAGGAGGTAAGGACGGAGGTCTGTGGGGGGTGCATGACTTCATGTGCTTGGGTCATTTCCAGGAAGAGTGAGGGTCAACGAGAAACTCGGACTTCACCTGCATGTAACCCACTTATGAAGACACAATATTTAATTGTGTCATGTGTTTGTGTATTTATTTATTTTAGAGTTAGGGGTCTCACTTGTCATCTAGGCTGGAGTGCAGTGCCACCATCATGGCTAATGCAGCCTTGACCTCCTGGGCTCAGGAGATTGTTCTGATTCAGCCTCTCAAATAACTGAGACTACAGGCTCCTTACCCCAAGCTAATTGTTTGATTTTTTTTTTTTGTAGAGATGACGTCTCACTTTGTTGCCCAGGTTGGACTCCTGGGTTCAAGCCATCCTCCCGGCTTCATCTCCCAAATTGCTGGGATCACAGGTGTGAACCACTGCACCTGGCCTTTGTTTATTTTTTGAAAGAGAAAATTGTCTGGCTGACTTATTTGAAAGGAAACCATTAGCCTCTAAAAGAACTGAGGCCAAGGCTGCTTTGCAAGAGGGTTTGCAGGATCGCTGTCTGCGTGCCTGCTGCACTCTCCATGGGCAGCCTGCATGAAGGTGTGTGGTTCCAAGGAGCAGTGGATGCGACGTGGCTGCGGGGAGAGGGGTCTGAGCTGGAGTCCTGGAAGGAGTACATACCCACCTGCGTTAGGCTGTGCTCCTGCAGCCAGCATTCCTTTCAGCACTCTGGACTTCAGTTTCCTCACCTGTTTAATTATCCCCAAGCTCGTGTTTAACTCTAGCTTTTCTTTGGTGTTTTCCACAAGCCTCTGAGGCATCCGGTCATGGGACTGTGGTTCTGGAGTCTTGGCCACCACCACTCACCCTTTTATCAAGTGTTTCAGCAAGCATAAGCTACAGTCCCCCGCAGGCCACTGGACAATGTCCTACTACCTTAGGGGAATTGCCTTCTTGAATCTGCATGGGTTTATCTTAATAATAAACAAGGAATGCTAGAGTAACAGATCCCTGGTTGTCTAACCTGGAAATTAACTGGCCACCTGCTATTACCTACGACCAAACTAATAAGGGGAGCTGGACTCAGTCCCGTTGTCCGTGGACCCCAGGCATCAAACTGTCCAAATTCAAGGTGGTGAAAGAGGGCAATTTGATATCTTTAAAAAATGATCTGTACCCCAAATCATCCATTTTATCCAAGTACATTTATTTGCTTATACACAGAGTACCACTGAATTTAAAACAAGTTATTATAGGAGGTCATATGTTTCTTTCCAAGCAAATAGCTGTTGTTAGTGTCAGACATATAGTAGCTGTGAAGGGGAAGGAAGCCATGGGAAGATTTGCTGATATCTGGCAGTTCAGCATTTAAATCTATCCTCTCAAATCACTCATAAAAAGTGTTTATGCTTGTCACCTTTGTGCAGGTTGAAGGAAAGCTGAAGAAAGAGACTTGTTTTGTTACCCATTCAACATCAGTTCACGTGAATTGGAACCACAGGCTTGCAGGGTTGGCCATGCCTATTGAGGCCTTTCAGTTCTATCACCCAGCTTCTAGAAGCGTGCACCTGCTAGCCACCATCCTAACCAAGGGCTGATGAGTTAGTGCTGTCTTCCTCCACTTCGGCGGGCACCTCCTTTCATTCTGGCCAGAAAGTTCTTCTCTGAAGTAGACAGATACATGGCTTAGCCGAAATCTACAGGGATGTCTCCCCACAGAGTGCATGGAAAACAAATCTCTGATGATCCTCTTGCCTGTCCAGTTGCCCCAGAACTCCCTTCCCTCTACCTTCTCTTATCTGCACATCCAACTGGACATTGAGTTGGGTAATGCTGCCTCACAGGAGTCTACAAAATCCATGTCTGTCTCAACAGTCCCACCATCATTGTCCTATTGAGTTTGAACTCTCACCAGGATATCACAGTAGTATCACCATCGGTCTGTCTTCCTCCTCCCCCTGCCTTCCCATCTCTATGATTACCTGGGCAGTCAAATCTATAAAATAAAGATAATACTGACTTCAGAGTATTCTTATGGTGATTGAATTAGATAACCTTTTTTTGCAAGTCTACTAAGAAGCCATAAGTTCCCTTCCCCTTTCCCTAATCCCCACCTGCTTTAAACTTGTCAAGGGACGTAGTTTAAAGTCAATTAATTGCACGGACATTATCTAAATCTTTCCAGTTTGGCGGCAAGAATTAAAACCGTGCTGCAATATACTGAGGAAGGGTTGAACCCACAGAGTAGAACATTCATTCTTCCATTCATTTATTCATCCATCCAGCATTTCTGGAGCAACTGCTAACACCTGGACACTGTGATAGTTTATATGTGAATATGGGTTTCTGCATGTTTTCTGTGAAAAAAAGCTGAACGGTACTCAACAATTTGTTAATAGAATTTACACTAGGTTAAGCATAGGACAGAATACCATTTTACTTTAAACACGATATGCTTAATTTGCTCCTAAAGAGGGTGGGGTCACTGTTGCTGAAGAAAGACAAACAGTCTATAAGCTAGTGAGATGGGACATTAGCAATAATAGAGATCCATGAGGACAGAGGGCTTCTAGGACTGGAGCAAATAGCTCCCTGGGAAAATCAGTGGCCGTGCAGGGAAGGGGACCTGAAGATAAGGCTGTCTGACAATGGAGAAAGACTTGAGGCCTTAGCAACAAGGATGTCCACATCCCACAGAGCTTTGCGAACCATGCTAAGGAATTTATGTTTGATTTTTGAAGTCATGGGTATCTTTAAATGGAGCAGTGACATATATTTTTGCACTAGAAGTAACCTTTTGCCTACATTTCAGAGAATGGGCTGGGAGAACGGAAGACTAAGAGCAGCTGGAAAGTCACAAAGCAGTGACAGTGGGCATGGAGAGAAAGGCTAGCGGCAGGGAGAGCACCAAGGTGGGGTCACTAGCTCTTGAGGACCATTTGAATGTGTGGGTTTAAGGCAGAGAAAAAATTGAAAAAGACTTGCAGAAAGCAGAGGCCACCAGGTCTGCGTGGCAGGTAATGTCATTCTCTGTGATAGGGAGCTTGGATTCAAGATCAAGGAGTCGGGCCTGGGGGAGGCCCAAATTTGTGACCTAATAAGCACTCATATTTCAGGCTTGGTGGAGCCTGGAGAGGATTAAAAGCCATAGGGAATGGCACTCCAGAGAACAAGGAAAGATGAAGTTCCAAGAGGAGGTACGCAGTGTCCAAGGCTACAGTCAAGCTAGGCAGGGATGCAAAGTGCTAATAAAATTATCAAAGAAGAAGTTCACATCTAATGACAGTGGCCAGAATCATTTCCCTGGAGAATTTGAGACAAGGGTTGTGGAGTGAATGGGAAATGAGCAAATGAAGACGTTTATAGTTGACTCTTCTAAGAGAAAGTGAGACTTGGGGGGCATCAAGGGAACTCACTGAGTTGAACACATTTAAATGCTTGGGGAGGAACCAGGAGAAATAGAGAGTGCACAGTGGGCTGCCGGCTGGCAACAAGGAGGGGCAGAGAATGCTCTGGAAGGGAGTGAGGGCATTAAAGAAGCAGGAAACTTTGCTTAAAGAAAGAAGAGTTTGGCATAGACTTTGGAGTTCCTTTGCAGCCATTGTGTCAAATGCCCCCAAGTGCCTCAGAAGAGGTTGTGAGGGACATGGGATCCTCAGAATTTCAAAGACCCAGATAGGAGGGTCCTTTGGGAAGAGGCCTGACGTGACTGAGATGGTGGTGGCGGCAGGGTTAGGACCTCAGCTGGACAAGGCTGCTCACAATAGGCCTCGCTACCAGGTGGGGCTCTGGGCTTTCCTTTGGTGTCATTTTCTGTTTTGCAGAAAGCAAGCCAGCCCAGCACTCCAGCCTTTGAGATGCTTTTGCACCGTGATTCTGTCACCCAGTGCATTGGCCAACTGCAGGGTAAGACATATTGTCAAGGAACTCCCCATCTTGTAGGTGTGCAGAATGGGAATACTTTGAAATATCCATGCAGCTCATTCCGATCGGGGAAAGGCAAAAAGAGGATCAGAATGCAGAGATTACAGACACAGCATGTCATCTCAAGGCAAATGAGAGTACCTAAGGTTCCTGACAGAGAAGTCTGGCAGATCTTCGCAGGAAGGGCAGGGGAGAAGAGACTGCCCGGAAAGCTGATGGGGCTGGAAAGCAGCCACAGAAAACATGAGAAAAGCTCTTCTGAGGAAGCGTCTGCAGGGCTCGGTGCATTCTTGGTCTTCCAGTCTAGGCTCTCATCTTTATGGTTTGGTCATGTGACCTAATTGGTCTCCTGTTCCTGGAAAGACATTTTTCCTTGTTTTTTGTTTGTTTGTTTGTTTTTCCTTCCTTCCTCCATCCCTCTCTCCCTCCCTCCCTTTCTCCCTCCCTTTCTCCCTCCCTTTCTCCCTCCCTCTCTCCCTCCCTTCCCACCTTCTTCCCTTTTTTAAAGAGCAATTCAGCCACTGGGAACTTGACACATAAACTAAGATGGTGATAGATGAAAAATAGAGCAGAAACATTGAATCAACAGGTGGAAGGAACCATCCTATTGCCAGAAGAAGAGCTCCACAAGCAGATATTGACTTCTTCTCCTAAAACTAACCTGGAGATTCAAGACACATCAGGGGGAGACTGGTGAGTCCAAGAAATTTTAGGGGAGACAGAAGGATATTGGATCTCAGTTGGAGAAAAAGTGGAAAATAGTTAGGCATGGACCAAGGAAAGGAGGAACTTTCTAGATGAATCATATTCTCTCCCATTCCTCTGGCTGGAGCATTGCCCACGGTTTTGCACGAGGCAGCAAAACAGCAGACCCCACCCAGTAGCAATAGATGAGGGAGGTGAACATTAAGACCAAGATGAAGTCAGGCTGGGTTGAAGTGAAGGAAAAAGAGACAGGTGACTGCTAAATCCTCCCTGATTGCTTTCCCTTCCCCCTCCCAACCTAGAGTGCATCAGGGTCGGACAGTAACATTCAAGGGAAGAAGCAACTTAGAAAAGAGAAATGCCCAACTGGGAGATTACGAGTGGCAGGGTCTC
The DNA here is from genome assembly GCF_000164805.1 of Carlito syrichta. Lineage (NCBI taxonomy): Eukaryota > Metazoa > Chordata > Mammalia > Primates > Tarsiidae > Carlito > Carlito syrichta. The sequence goes on along the minus strand of NW_007246311.1, from coordinate 3,953 downwards.
CTTGTCGGGGTGAGGAGGGACGATATGAGCTCAGATTGTCCCGCTAGAGAGGCTCTTTGCCCTGCATTGAGGCTCTCCTTCCTCTAGTTCACTGACAGGGACATACTCAGGACCCAGGATTCTACTTCTTCCCTTAAATTTCTGTCACTTGCCTAAGAGGCTCATAGTTTTAGGGAAATATTAACTGCCAGGGAAAATTATCAGGATGGCTCAAGAAAATAATCATTAGAGTAAAAGGTTTCACAAGTTGAACACACTTTGCAGGATGGGGTATAATTAATGTATCAAGTGGATATGAATTTAAAATAAATATTATAAGTATCTTCAGGGGAATATTAGTTGTAAGTATGAAGCAGAAACAAGTAGTTATGAAGACCCACCTCTAAATACCGGGCTTAAAAATTATAGCAGCTGATACAAAGTACTCAACACATGGATTGGACAGTAGAATACATTTACCTGAGGAAGAAATCAGTGAACTTGAAGATAGGGCTTAGAAAGGCTCCCAGAAGGACTAGGAAGGGATATATGGGAAGAAAACCCTAAGGGGTATGGAGAATAGAGGAAACAGAAATGTTAAGATCCATGATAGAAGTTTCAGAAGAGAAAAAGTATAAAAAGAAAATATATTTAAAAATAATGACTTTTCCTGAAACTACCAATAAATATAAGTCCCTAAATTGAAAGTGATCATGGAATGCTAGACAATGTGCACAAAAATATAAAAAAATAATAAAACACTACTAGATACATCTATGGTGAAATGTAAGAATGGAGGGTGTCAGGAAGAAGGAAGCTGAGCCAGTCAGACAATGCAAGTCCCGAAGTGAGTGAATGAGTGTATGGAAAATTTTGTGTGCCTGTTGGTGAGTGATTGGGCATGTGACTGACTGATTGAGTGAGGGCTCAGGAGCAAGCAACCAGGGGTCTCCTGGTGCAGCGGCTGGTGCCGCAGCTGCTCAGCATGGACCCTAGCAATTCCCGGGATGCAGAAGTCCAGCACCATATTTTAAAAAATCAGCAAAACCCTTCCTGGGAAGAAGATGCTGGGAAAGATTGACTAAGTGGGGGCTTGTGAGCAAGTAGCCAGGGCCCTCCTGGTGAAGCAGCTGGTGCTGCAGCTGCTCTGCTTGGTCCCTAGCACTTCCCAGGTTGCGGAAGCCGAGCGCCATTTAAAAAAAAAAAACTGATAAAGTTTTCCTGCAAAGAAATGTATGCAGGGAGAGACTACCAGCTCCAGGCTCTGCCTCACCACTTCAGTGCCTGGCTGGACCACCACCAAAGAAGACAAAAGAGGCAACCCACCACCATCCTGAAAACAGGGCAGGAAAGTGCTCTGTCTTGCTCATCATGGAGCAACAGACCAGATCTCTGTGACCAGTGGATCAATTACTCAGGGGCTGATCATGATCCAGAGGGAATATTTGAAAGCACAAACATCTTACCAAAACCTCTGGGATGCCAAGAAAGCAGTTTCAAGAGGGGAATTTATATCTCTAACAGCACACATCAAAAAAATGGAAAGACCACGAGTTGAGATCCTAACAAATCACCCAAGGGAGCAAGAAGGAGACCACCAAAACTTCAACTTGAGCAGAAGAATACAAATCACCAAAATAAGAGCCCCAATATGGAACACAAAAGACACAATGTCACAGGAAACATCAACAAAGCATAAAGCTGGGTCTTTGGAAGAATTGACAAGATTGATGGACCTTCTAGCCAGAATGACCAAGAAAAGGAGAGAAAATGCCCAAATAAACACAATCAGAAATACATAAGATCAAATCACCACTCACCTCGAAGGAATAAAAAAGATTATCAGAGATAATACAGCTGTAAGGAAGCAAACTTGATACACAACTTGATAACCTAAATGAAATGGAGGACTTTCTGACATCACACAACCTCCCCAGGCTGAAAAAAGAAGACATTGAGACACTAAATAGATCAATAACTAACCAGGAAATTCGCTCTGTCATAAGAAAATTATCCACCAAAAAAGCCTGGGCCATACAGCTTTCCAGCAGAATTCTACAAAACATCAAGGAGGAGCTGAAACCAATGCTATTGAAGGGATTCCAGGCAATTGAGAAAGATGGAATTATACCCAAAATTGTTTTACAAAGCTAACATCACACTGATACCCAAACCAGGTAAAGATCCAACACAAAAAAAGAGAATTACAGACCAATATCCCTACGAATATAGATGCAAAAATCCTCAACAAGATTTAGCAAATCGGATCAAAAAACACATCTCAAAAATCATCCACCATGACCAAGTAGGCTTCATCCCCAGGATGCAAGCCTCGTTCAACATTTGGAAGACCAAAAACTTAATTAAAGATATCAACAGATGTAAAAACAAGAACTACATGATGATCTCATTATATGCAAAAAAAGCTTTTGATAAAATCCGGCATCCCTTCTTGATAAAAACCCTCAAACACCTAGGTATAGAAGGAACAAACCTCAAAATAGTAAACGCCATCTATGATAAACTCACAGCCGGCATATTGCTAAATGGACAGAAACTATAAACATTTCTGCTGAAAATTGGAACAAGACAAGGCTGCCCACTCTCATCCCTCTTGTTCAACATTGTGTTGGAAGTCCTAGCTAGAGCAACTAGACAAAAGAAAAAGATCAGGGGTATCCAAATAGGAAAAGAGGAAGTCAACTATCCCTCGTTGCTGACGATATGACCCTATACGTTGAAAATCCAAAAGAATCTTCAAAAACCTGCTTGCACTGATGAAGGATTTTGGCAAAGTCTCAAGATACAGACGAAATGCGCAAAAGGCAATTGCATTCTTATACACCAAGAACAAGCAGGCGGAGAACCAAATAAAAAAACACAATCTCATTCACAATAGCCAAAGAAAGAAAGAGAAAGGGAAAGAAAGAAGGAAAGAAAGAAAGAAAGAAAGAAAACAAAAAGGAAGGAAGGAAAGAAAGACCTTGACATCTTGCTAACCAGAAATATAAAAGACTTTTACAATGAGAACTACAAAATACTGCCTAAAGAAATCCAAAAAGTCACAAACAAATGGAAAAATATTCCATGCTCATGGATGGGTAGAATCAACATTGTTAAGTTGTCCATCCTACCAAAGACAATCTACAGATTCCATGTAATACCCATTAAATTACCAACATCATCCTTCTCAGACCTGGAAATGAAAATACAGAAAATCATACAGAGACATAAATGACCACAAATAGCCAAAGAATCCTAGGAAAAAGAAACACAGCAGGCAGTATCACAGTTCCAAACTTCAAACTTTGCAATAAAGCTACAGTAATCAAAGCAGCCTGGTATTGGTATAAGAACAGGCACATAGACCAAAGGAAAAGGATAGAGATTCCAGAAGCCAAGCCTCAATTTCTCAAGCAGCTCAACTTTGACAAACCTCCAACAACCACTGGGGAGAGTGCAGGGAAAACTGACTGGTCGCATGGAGAAGATTGAAACAGGACCCCTACCTATCACCATCCATAAACTCTAACTCTAAATGGATCAAGGACCTACGCGTAAAACCTCAAACTATAAGAATCTTAGAAAACGCAGGCGACATCCTTATGAAAATTGGAACTGGCAACCAATTCCTGATCAGAACCCTAAGTGCCCATACCTTAAGAAATAAGATAGACAAGTGAGACCTCATCAAACTGACGAGCTTCGGCAAAGCTAAAGAAAACATCGAGAAAGCAGGGAGACAGCCCACAGAATGGGAAAAAATATTTGCCAACTCAATTTCTGACAAAGGCCTAACATCTAGGATCTACAAGGAACTCAAACGTGTCGAAAGAAAAAGAAAATAAACAGCCCCATTAAAAAGGGGGAAAAAGACATGAATAGACACTTCTCAATAGAAGATATACGGGCAGCCAACAGACACATGAAAAAGTGCTCAGCCTCACTCATCATCAGAGAAATGCAAATCAAAA
>NW_007246310.1:0-12642 GCF_000164805.1 Carlito syrichta | reverse complement strand
CTCCCAGACACATAATAATTCGCCTAAACAAAGTAGCTATGAAAGGAAAAATCCTAAAGGCAGCAAGAGAAAAAGGCCAAACTACCTACCAGAGAAAACCAATTAGAATAGTAGCAGATTTATCCACAGAAACCCTTCAGGCCAGAAGAGCCTGGAGCCCTATCTTCAAAGTTCTAAAAGAGAAACAAGTTCAACCAAGAAAAACCTACCCAGCCAAACTAAGCTTCAGTAGTGAGGGAGAATTGAAATGTTTTCCAGACATCCAATCCCTAAGAACCTACGCTACCACCAGACCACCTCTACAAGAAACACTTAAGAAAGTACTGAACACAGAAGAAAAAGAAAAAAGAAAAACAGCATTCTTCACAAGAGTACAGGCAAAAGATTAAAAACACACATGAACCAACTCCAAAACCCAAAGAAAGACAACAAATAAACAGGATCAACACTGTAAGAACCTTATGACAGGGATCAACTCTTGCATTTCAATTATTAGCCTAAATGTGAATGGACTAAATGCAGCACTGAAAAGAAATAGAATGACAAAATGGATAAAATATCATCAGGCAACAATCTATTGCCTTCAAGAGACTCACCTAACTAGAAAGGAAACCCACAGACTCAAAGTAAGAGGATGGGAAACAAACTTTCAGGCGAACGGAATACAAAAGAAAGGAGGAATAACGATCTTAATTTCAGACAAAATACCTGTCAAGCTATTAAAAATCAAAAAAGATACAGAAGACCACTACATAATGATAAAAGGCTCAATCCATCAACAAGAAATATCTATCCTAAATATATATGCACCCAACATAGGTGCGCCAACTTTCATAAAGCAGCTTCTTGGAAAACTAAAGAAAGATATTGGCTCTAACACTATCATAACTGGGGACTTTAATACCCCACTCACAAACCTAGACAAATCATCAGGACAAAATATCAGCAAGGAGATCCGGAACCTTAATGTGTCTTTGGACCAAATAGACTTAATTGATACCTACAGAACACTCCATCCAAAGACCACAGAATACACATTCTACTCATCACCACATGGAACATATTCTAAGATCGACCACATACTCGGCCATAAATCAAGCATAAGCAAATTTAAAAGGACCGAAATTCTACCAAACACCTTCTCGGACCACAGTGGAATAAAAATAAACATTGACAACAACAAAGTCCCCCCAAAACCCACAAAGACATGGACACTAAACAGCATGATGCTAAACAACTCCTGGGTCAATGACGAAATCAAAACAGGGATCAAAAGATACCTGGAAACAAATGAAAATGAAGAAACATCTTACCAAAATCTCTGGGATGCCCTGAAAACTGTAGTAAGAGGGGGAATTTATATCCCTACAAACACACATGATGGAAATGGAAGGAACAGAAATTCACAACCTAACAAGCCACCTAAAGAAGCTGGAAAAGCAAGACCACAAAAAACGTAATTTCAGCAGAAGAATCCAGATCGCCAATAAAAGCCCAAATCCAGGACATAGAAGACAAAAAGATAATACAAAAAAATCAATGAAACAAAAAGCTGGTTCTTTGAAAGGATAAACAAGATTGATGGTCCCATAGGTAGATGACCAAGAAAAAATGAGAAAAAAACCAAATAAGCACAATCAGAAACACAAAAGATGAAGTCACATCTGACCCTGAAGAAATACAAAAGATCATTAGAGATTACTATGTACACTTGTATGGAAACAAACTTGAAAACTTTAAGGAAATGGAGGACTTTCTGACATCACACAACCTACCTAGGTTGGAACAAGAAGTCATTGAGACCCTAAATAGACCAATAACATTCAAGGAAATCAACTACGTAATAAGAAAACTTCCTACAAAAAAAGCCCTGGTCCAGATAGCTTTCCAGCAGAATTCTACAAGGCATTCAAGGAGGAGCTGATACCTATCCTACTGAAGGTATTCCAGGAAATTGAAATAGATGGAACTCTCAACAAATCATTTTACGAAGCCAGCATCACATTGATACCCAAGCCAGGTAAAGATCCAACAAAGAAAGAGAACTACAGGTCAATATCTTTTATGAACATAGATGCTAAACTTCTCAACAAGATACTAGCAAACCGCATTCAGCAATATATCTCAAAAATCATCCACCATGACCAAGTAGGCTTCATTCCTGGGATGCAAGGCTGGTTCAACATTTGTAAAAGCATAAATGTAATTAAATACATCAATAGATGTCAAAATAAAAACCACATGATCATATCATTAGATGCAGAAAAAGCTTTTGACAAAATCCACACCCCTTCTTGATAAAAACCCTTGAACATCTAGGTATACGGGGAACATACCTCAAAATAGTAAAAGCCATCTACAAGAAACCCACAGTCAGCATACTCCTAAATGGACAAAAATTGGAACCAATTCCCCTGAAAACTGGAACTGGACAAGGATGCCCACTCTCACCCCTCCTGTTCAACATAGTATTGGAAGTCCTGGCTAGAGCAATCAGCAAAGAGGAGGCAATCAGAGGTATTCAAATAGGAAAAGAGGAAGTCAAGTTATCTCTCTTTGCAGATGATATGTTTGTGTACCTTGAAAACCCAAGAGAATCTGTCAAAGGCCTCCTTACATTGATAAAGGCCTTTGGCAAAGTCTTAGGATACAAAATAAATGTACAAAAGACAATCGCATTTCTCTACACCAATAATAAGCAAACAGAAACCCAAATAAAAAACACAATTCCATTCATACTAGCCACAAAAAATTGAAATACCTTGGCATCTTCCTAACCAGAGACGTGAAAGACCTTTACAGTGAAAATTACAAAACACTGCTCAAAGAAACCAAAACTGACACAAACAAGTGGAAAAATATCCCATGCTCATGGATCGGAAGAATCAACATTGTGAAAATGTCCATCTTACCTAAGGCAATCTACAAATTCAATGCAATACCCATTAAATTACCAATAACATTCTTCCCAGACCTAGAAAAAACAACACAGGAATTCATATGGAAACACAAACGTCCAACAATAGCCAGAACAATCCTCAGCAAAAAAAAAAACAAAGCAGGTGGTACCACAATACCAGACTTCAAACTTTACTATAAAGCTAAAATCATCAAAATAGCTTGGTATTGGTACAGGAACAGGCATATAGATCAATGGAATAGAATTGAGAGTCCAGAAGCAAAACCTTGATTTCTCAACCAACTCATCTTCAACAAAGCCCCCACCACCTACCACTGGGGAGAGGAGAACCTATTCAGTAAATGGTGCTGGGAAAACTGGCTGACCACATGCAGAAGATTGAAACAGGACCCCTATCTATCCCCATGCACAAAGGTTAACTCCAAATGGATCAGAGACCTAAATGTAAAACCTCAAACCATAAGAACCTTAGAAAATGAAGGAAATACTCTCATGAAAATCGGAACTGGCATCCAATTCCTGTACAAAACCCAAAACCCACAGGTCATAAGACAGAAGTTAGACAAATGGGACCTTATTAAACTGACAAACTTCTGCAAAGCCAAAGAAACCATCAAGAGAGCAGGGAGACAGCCTACAGACTGGGAAAAATTTTTGCCAACTCTAGGTCTGACAAAGGCTTAACATCCTGGATCTACAAGGAACTGAAATGTACTGAAAAGAAGAAAACAAACAACCCCATTATAAAATGGGCAAATGATATGAACAGATACTTCACAAAAGAAGACATCCGAGCACCCAACAAACCCATGAAGAAACGCTAACCTCACTAATCATCAGGGAGATGCAAATCAAAACAACACTGAGATACCACCTAACTCCAGTCAGAATGGCAATTATGAACAACTCAAAAATAACAGCTGCTGGAGAGGGTGTGGTGAAAAGGAAACACTTCTACACTGTTGGTGGGAGTGTAAACTAGTGCAACCTCTGTGGAAAGCAGTGTCACGATTCCTAAAAGCTCTAAAAATTGACCTTCCATATGACCCCGCAATCCCCCTACTGGGAACATACCCTGAATAACTCAAATCACTCTATAAAAAAGATACCTACACACATATGTTTATCGCAGTGTTGTTCACAATAGCAAGAACCTGGAGACAACCATGCTGCCCATCAAAAGAGAACTGGATTAAAAAAATGTGGTACATACACACGATGGAATACTATGCAGCCATAAAAAAGTACAAAATTATGAGTTTCGCAGCAACCTGGATGGAACTAGAGGCTGTAATACTGAGTGACCTCTCACAGAAACAAAGATCCGAATATAACATATTCTCACTCATATAATGGACCTTGAACATCCAATGTAATACTATAAGAAAATGACTTATGGTATTGGGAAACTATGGGGGGGTGGGATTAACAGTAGCAAATATCTGTCTGGGGAAGGGGAAACACCTCTTATCAACAGGGTGCCTGAATGAAACGTAATTGTACACCTAACCCTTAACTGTACCCCACAAAACCATGATAAAATATATTGATTAATAAAAAAGAAACTGTGTATTAAACTTAATAAGTGGGGCCATGTTTCTCTGTAAGCTCTGGCCCTTTTCCCAATCTGGGAGAGGTGGATCCTTCCTTTCCTCTCTCTCTCTAATCTACTTCCTAAATAAACCATATTTTCCAATCTTAAAAAAATTGTAAGTAATTATGCAAACATCGAAAAACTGCTTGGTGAGATTGATAAAGAATTTTGTGAAAGACAATTGTTAGAGTCAGCAAAGAGGTAATTCCATCACAGGGAGAATGGTTGGAACTGATGGCACTTAAAATTCATGGACTTTTATAAAAATAGTTTAATATAAGAACTAGCTGTACAGCCTTGTTAGATACCTCAATATAACATTGTACTTCAAACATAATTTCATACTGATTAAGATGGCTATAGGGTTCTTTTCAGCCTCATCAACCTTTAGACAGGCTTCTCTCTACTTCTAGGCCTCTAAAATTACTCTCCTTAGGTATTTATTTTGAAAATTTTATTGTGAATTCTGCCCCTTAGAGATGAATATCTCTTTCAAAGCCTTTACTACCCATGACTGTCTTTTTCATGGGTTTGGAAGCCATTGTTTTGAAATGGAATAAACAAGGAAGATACAGTTCCTGTGTCCTGGGCTTGGTGAGAAAGTAGAAGCTAAAATTCAGAAGAAGTCTAACTTCAGTGGGGTAACTTTGGACCAAGTCATAAAACTAACTTCTCTTATGAAGATACAAGCAAACTTACTTTTTCTCTGAGTATGGCCAATCTACAAACACAAATAGCCTAAGATCTTTACAGACTCAACTCTTAAAAAGTCTCTACCCATTTGTTTTTCTTTTCATTAAGGATTTTTCTTTATTTTTTGAGTTGGAGTCTCACTCTTGCCCAGACTGAAGTGCAGTGGCCGCTCCCAGCCACTGCAGCCTCAACCTGCTAGGCTCCAGCAGTCCTTCCACCTCAGCCTTCCGAGTAGCCGGAATTACAGGCATGCACTACCACACCCAGATGATTTTTTGATTTATTGTATAGATGAGGTCTCACTGCCCAGGTGGGTCTCGAACCCACGGGCTCAGGCAATCCACTCACCTCAGCCTCCCAAAGGCACGGGATTACTGGCTGACACACCAAGCCTGGCTCATTAAGGTTTTTTTTAATTACTTATTTATTGTAAAGATGTGGAGTACAATTCAGGGTGAGGTATACAAACACTTATTATGCAGGTACCCTTGTTGATGAGATATGCCCCTCCCTCCCTTAGCAGTTTTCCCCAACTACCCAGCTCATTAAGGATTTTTAAAATCAGTTATTCACAGGTTTATCATTCAAGAAGTATTTACTCATGGTTTCTTTGAGAAGGCATTGAGGACTTAATAAGATTAGTAAACTTTCTTCTAAAGAGATTGAAGTTAGTCAGATGCTATAAATACAGAAATAAGCATAAAATAACCAAAAAATGTTTAAAAAAACAGTTTATAAAGCACTCTGATAATGTAAAAGTGAGATGATTTCTACATGAGAGGTGGGAGAGGTGGATGATGCAGAGATAGGTTCATGGAGAAGCAAGCATGTGAGCTGGGCTTTGAACAATGATAAGAAACAACAGGTTCTAGAAAAACAGAGATGGTAGAAGGAGGAGGCTTTCATGGCAGAGGTAGAAGACAGACTGAACTGAAAGACTCCTCAGACTTATAAGTGGTGCAGTGCAACTAAAACAGTTTTGTTAAATAAATAAAGCCAGTAAATTAGACAGCGCCATGTCAAATATTTTGATCAATATCCTGTGAATAATGAGAAACTATTGATGTATTTTAATCTAGGGAGAAAAATAACATGTTTTGCATGCTAGGAAATGCATCTTGGAATCAATAGGGTGGTTGTCAAACATTTGTGCTTTCATATTTATTAAAAATTTTTTGGGAAAAAATTGTGGCCACTCACTACAAAGATGTTTCCCAAAACCAAGGTTTTGAATTGGGGTCTTGTGAAGAGGAAGTAGGAAAGAAGAATCAGCATGAACCCTTGAGGACAGGAGCATTTATCCTCAGGCAAATCAGTTTTAGAAAGAAGCACTCATGGAAATGGAGGATCTGGGAACTGATCCCCTTAAAACTACATCATCTTTGGTATCTCTTGCCCACCATTTACTAGCCCCACGGATATTAGCATAGTTTTTTTTAAGACAACTGAGGACAATGCAGTGAAAAGTGTGAAGACTGGAGACAGATCAGTAGAATATTTTCACATTAGTCCAGGCAAAAGTTATTTAGGGCAAGAAAGTAGGTTTTATTTTTTGACACATAACAAATCACTGCAAAACTTACTAGCTTAAAGTAATGGTGATTGACTATTCATGGGTCAGTTAAGGAGTTCTGCCTAACTGGACCAGGGCTGGTTGATTTACCTTGACTCACTATCATATATGTGATGTGCTGGCAGATTCACAAGGGCCTCACTTATCTAGAATGACCTTATTAACATATATTGGTTGATTGTCAATTAAGGCCGTGAGGAATCAACACCTGTGTATCTTATTGGCAAACAGTGTGGTGGAAGAGTAGAGAAAGAGCAGGACCAAAGGCAACATCATATCTGCTCAGTTACATTGTATAAGCAAAAGAATTTCACAAGGTCAGCCCAGAACCAAGGGATCAAGAAATAGACTCCAACCTCATGATGATAATTGCTGTAAGAGGGATGGAAACAGAGAGAAGGGAAACTGTGGTTACTGATCTGATAAAACTTGTTTGCATAGATAAGTAGATAGGTATGAAAAGAGTTTTGCAACTAAGCTCTGAACTTATGAATTACACACCAAACATCACCTAGACATCTTTCATGAACTTCATTTTAGCTATCTGTTAGTGGACAGCTTGATTGTGTCTTGCTTTACCTTTGTAGGAAAGAATGAAATATAAAAACTTTATTTGTACTATTATTATTACAATAAACCACAGTAGCAATGTAGATGGTCTGTCTCAGATTTTAGAGTGGGGCTTCTTAAAAATGAATATTCTGGCACAAGCAGGTAAGTTGTATCAGTGAAGAATCTAGAATGTGGAGATCAGTGAAATAGTTGAGATTTGGGTACCTACTGTGGTAAAATACACTTAGTGAAAAAGGATAGGTAGAAAAGAAGAAAGAATGTGTGAGATTGGATAGATTATAGGAAGAAGAAGGAATGGAAGTAAAGTTCTCTCTTAAATGTATTGTAATTGAATGTTATTTAGCTATGAATTAAATTATAATTTATTTTAAATGAAACATCTTTGGTCAATTAATCTATATTTAAATTTGGTCAACTTTATGAAGGATTTTGATAAGTATTAAATGTTAATATTTGAAAAAGCCTTTGAGAAACTCTAAGCCACCCCCTCATTTAATGAATGAGAAAATAGAATGTATCATTCAGTTAACACATAAAAGTGATATTCATTTAACCCATAAATAGAGAACATTTGACATAACACAACTGATTTCAGAACCAGAGGCCATGACAATCAGGTAATTCTCAATTGTGTGTTATGAGAAGTAATGTCAAGATATGAGTAAAACAAATCTATGGGTGATATAAATTCAACTTTCATCATTAGCTTCAACCACTTTCCTTTTCAGGTCTTCAATATCTGATCTAAGTATTATCTTAGACCATAATACCTTGTGAATAGAAGGCACTTTGGAGAAAATTGAGTTCAAAGGCTTAGAAACTATGTTTGCCTATGTGCTGCTGAGAGGGCAGGGCTCTAGCCTTCTGATCTCACTTAACCCACAGCACTTGCCTGTTATTTGCCTTATGTGTAAGGGTCTAGTGTATGCTTTTTAAAAATGTATGGTTATTTAAGGGTACAGATACTTAAAAATATTACATCATGCAGCGGCCTACTGCAACTCACTTGCTGAAAATAATAAAGCTAAAAACAGCAAAGAAAATGATAAAGCTAGTTGTTGGCAAACTGGGGCAAAGATCCATGTTTACAAGCTTTCAGCTTCCTGCCCCCTTCCTGTTCTTTGAGGCGAGAGAAGAAATGATGATAGTGAATGAAAGAAAATATTGCATGATATTGAAAGGCAGAGGATGGATTCCAGTAATTGCTGAGAAATAGAGAACTGAGTGCAGCTAGAACATACATTGTTGTATAAATAAAGTGACAAATATAGTTATAAACACAAACGTGTGCATGTGAACGTGACTTTCACTGTGAGATCCAGATTTTCAGACTCACATATACAAGGATAGAAAGCATCTGTGAGTGTTTTATCATCCCTATTTTTGCCTAATTCTCTTCATCAGGTACAATCTTTGGATGGCTAATCATGGTTCTGCTTAATCAGGTATTCTAATTAATAGTAGTTATATACGTTTTGCAGATAACTGAGTTTCCAAACTTAGAATTCAAGTAAATATCTTTGACATTAAACCTATACCAAACAAAATATTATTTGTCTTTGCTGCATCAACAGCACTAATACTTCATGGTTATTATGATGAGCTTCAGTAACTTTTCATAACTGAATTGCAAAAGGGCCTAAAATCACCACGTTCTCCAAGCTCTAGAATACCACACAATAGATGGCTTGTGCATTTAAGAAATTGAGAGGTGGAGTTTGAGACCAACCTAGGTGACTTAGCAAGCCCTCATCTCTACAATTAATAAAAAAATATCAGTTGGGCATGGTGCTGTGCACCTGTAGTTCCAGCTACTGAGAAGGTGGAGGCTGTGGTGACTGTGACAGTGCCACTGCACTCCAGCCTGAGCAACAGAGTAAGACTCCAACTTAAAAAAAAAAAAGTGGCCCTCTTTGAAATGACAAAACCATTTTCTTGCCATGCTTTCCCTGATGGCATTCTCTTCCATATGACGCAACTGTTTTGAGCCCCCTCTGCTGCCCTTACTCCCCTGTTAAACTCAAACAAAAGAATGTGTTGGAAGTGCTTGAGTTTTTTCCACTTGACACTTCATCGTCTTTAACCCACAAATAACACTTTCCTCTGATCTGCAAAATATAAGGTGCATTCATAAGTACAACACTGTTACTCAAAAGACACATGACAAGAGTAAACAAACTCCCAACACTACTGTGTTGCCCTGCCAAAAACAAACACTGCGAATTTATGTGTCAACCTAATATTAATGCAATATATTTTTCTTTTTTGGATATATTTTAATGTTCAACCTCTAAGGGCACTGTGTTGGCTAAATGCAGGGGGCATTACTCACATAATGTATTATTTCTTAATTCTCTAGGGAAAAAAAGAGTGTGTTAATTGAGGTGTTTAAAAAGTTCCCATGATCATAAGATCCTAAAGTTAAAAACAAAAATTTGGAGTCAGCAATGGCTAGTACTTTATTTGTAAAAATATAATTATTTTACATACTATAATAATGATGGTATTCAAACTAAAATTTTCTTAAAATACAATTTTAAGATAATTAGGTTTTCTTTCACAATCAATCAGTGTCATTAATTAATATATCACTCATTACTAGAATGCGAATGTGTTTAGCAACTGTGTCATCCCTCCCTAATTTTTACCTTCAGACGTGAGATATGATAAAACGTGTTTGCCTTGAAAAGTAGATAAGTATGAAAAGAGTATTGCAACTGAACTCTGAACTTATGAGTTACACACCAAACATCACCTAGACATCTTTCATGAACTTCATTTTAGCTATCTGTTAGTGGACAGCTTGACTGTGTCTTGCTTTACCTTGGTAGGAAAGAATGAAATATAAAAACTTTATTTGGACTATGATTATTACTCATCATTATACACATTTACTTTTCAAAAACAGCACTTACTTAAGTGCCTCTGAAGTTTTTGGATTGTTTGTTTTTATGCCTTAAGTACTATCTTTTTTACAATATGAGATGAATACCTGAATTGAACCACTAGTAGACAAATCTATCTAACTGGTCTCTGCCCCATTACTGTGGATGTGCTGAGACTTTATTGCTATGTAAACACCATTCACCCCATCTTTTCCAATACAAGCAAACGTAGAGAGGATATGATTATGATAGAATTGAAGAGGAGGCAAAAAATTCACCGTGTTGTGAGAGCATTATGGATGTTACATATGGCAGGATGAAGGTTTCCACAGTAGAAGCCATTCTGAAAGACAAAAAACAGATAATATGAGAATATGACTGTGTCTCATTTTTAAATAGCCTGGGACAAGATGTTCAGACTCCTCTTTAGTGATGTAAAATTTTAAAACAATCTTTCAGAACCTAAAACTATTAAGTAGAAGAACTTCTCTGTCTAGAAAAGCAATAGAAAAGAAGAAGCCAGTGCCAGTATTATTCTCAATGTTGAGCTCTTTGGTAATGTGAACTGAAACAAATGGCTTAGACACTATAGCTTTGAATATTTATCAAAATTAAATCTTAATGTTAACTAGATAGCAAGAACTCCCAAGCACCTAAAAACTTGTGTGAAAAAAATACAAAAAATAAATTGGCTCAAACTATGACTGTGAGACATATTTGGGCTCAGCATTCCCAAAAACCATGTCAGTGTGCAGAGATTGAAGCCACTATACTCAAATACGCTATCATTTAAGAAAGAATAATTCTGCCAACACAAAGTTGGTCTAAAAAGTTCTCAGAATGTGACTAAATCAAGTAAGTATTTCATCCAAAAAAGTGGAAGTAAGAAGGTATAGAAAGAATGCTTCCCCATAATGTTAGATAGCAGACTGAAACATATACAAAGAATATCCAAGCTCATCCATTGCAGGCATTAGATCTGACTGTCCATTATGACAATTAACAGCCACATGTTACTATTTAAGTTTCAATTAATCAAAAGTAAATACAATTAAATGCTCAATTATTTAGCCACATTTCAAGTGCTTAATAACCTCTTATAATTAATTAGTGGGTATCACCCAGGACAGATAAAAAGCAGGTGCATCATAGCAGAAATGCTTTATTAGGCAATCAACAAACAGAAGGATAGTCATATTCAAATTTGTGTATAACAGACATATGGATGCTTTGTCATAGAAGTATTATATGAATAATTCCTAATAAAAAAAAATAAATACTTTATTTTAGTGAAGAGTAGCATCTTTAAAATCACATAACTATCATTAGATGTATAGGAATATGTGATGATGTTTTAACACTACCCTTGTGGCCTGTGGTTTAATGAACTTCTAAAATTGAGCAATTTACTCCTTTCTAAATAAGGAAAAGAAAGGTCTCTAATGCTTAAACCAAACTCATTATGTACTATAACATTTCTAAAATATTGAGAAAAAGGAATTAAGACAGGACATTGTATAAGCAATAATTTTAACCTTGATTTGAAGGTTCTAAAACAAATACATAGTGATATTCATAATATGTCATAGTTGTAAATGTGCATGTGTGTGTTAGCTGTTCTTTGAAAATCAAACATTATATCTCACATTATTACCTGTTTTAAGTGCATAGTTTGATGGATTTGGGCAAGTTTATACACCATATAACTTTACACAATATTTATGAAGGATTTCCATCATCCCCAAAGTTCCACTGAGGTCCTTTGAAGTCATTCTATACCTTGCTACCAGTCCCTTGGGACCACTGATCCATTTTATATGCCTATAGATTACATTTGCTTTCTTTTCTAAAGTTTTATATAAGTAGAATCATACATTCTGTTGTGTCTGATTTCTTTTAACCTGCATATGTTAAAGAATAATCCATGTCTCATGTATTAATAAGAATTTATTGGTCAGACACGGTGGCTCAAACCTGTAATCCCAGAATTTTGGGAGGCCAAAGCGAGAGGATTGTGTGAGCCCACGAGTTTGAGACCGGCCTGGGTAACATGGTGAGACCTTGTCTCTACAATAAATAAATAAATGCAAACCTGTGGTTCTGGCTAGTTGGAAGGCTGAGGTGGAAGGATTGCCAAAGCCCAGCAGTTTGAGGCTGCAGTGATCATGAGCAGTCACTGCACTCCAGCCTGGGCAATGTAGTGAGACCCCAACTCAAAATAAATAGATAAATAATAAATAATTTCTTTTAAAGTTGAGCGGCATGATTTTGTATTGATATACCATAATGTGGTTTTTGGTTTTTTTGTTTGTTTATTTTTTGTTTTGAGTTGGAGTCTTACTCTGTCACCCAGACTGGAGTGCAGTGGCCGCTTCTGACCACCGCAGCCTCGCCTGCTGGGCTC
>NW_007246309.1:0-12393 GCF_000164805.1 Carlito syrichta | reverse complement strand
GAACTAAAACTTGCTGAGCAGAAAAAAACAAACAACCCCATTATAAAGTGGGCAAAAGATGTGAACAGACACTTCTCAAAGGAAGACTTCTGAGCACTTCTCAAAGGAAGACATCCAACAGACACATGAAAAAATGTTCAACCTCACTAATCATCAAGGAGATGCAAATCAAAACCACACTAAGATACCACCTAACTCCAGTTAGAATGGCAATTATCAATAACTCAAAAATAACAGTTGCTGGAGAAGGTGTGGTGAAAAGGGAACACTTCTACACTGTTGGTGGGAGTGCAAACTAGTGCAACCTCTGTGGAAATCAGTGCGGCTATTCCAAAAAGCTCTGAATATCCACCTCCCATATGATGCCACAATCCCCCTACTGGGAATATACCCTGAAGAACTCAAATCACTCTATAAAAAAGATACCTGCACACGAATGTTTATCGCAGCATTGTCCACAATAGCAAGAACCTGGAATCAACCATACTGTCCATCAAAAGAGGACTGGATTAAAAATATGTGGTATATGTACACAATGGAATACTACGCAGCCATAAAAAAGAACAAAATGATGAACTTCTCAGCAACCTAGATGGAACTAGAGTCAATAATACTGAGTGACCTCTCACAGAAACAAAGATCTTAGTATCACATGTTCTCACTCATATAGTGGACCTTGAACATCTATCGTAATACTATAAGAAAAGAACTGACAATTGTGGGAAACTATGGGGGGGAGGGGAAGGGAGGTGGGATTAACGGTAGTCAATATCTGTCTGGGGATGGGGAGACACGCCTTATCAACAAGGGTGCCCGAATGAAAAATATTTGTATACCTAACCCTTAATTGTACCCCACAATATCAAAATAAAAAATATTGATAAAAAAATAAAATTAATTAACTAATAAAAGAAAAAGACGCTTTGCAGATTGGATTAAGTCAAGGTTTTTAAAAGGGAAGATTAGGGGATCAATGTAATCAAGGGTCTTTATTAGAGAAATTGGGAAAGTATACTTCAGAGTGGAGATGTGACAATGGAAGCACATGTTGGAGGGATATGTTTTGAAGACAAGATATTGAAGGTAAGCCAAGAACTGCAGGTAGACTGGGCAACATGGAAAAGGAGAGATTCTTTCCTAGAGTCACCAGATAGAAACAATCTTGCTGATACCTTGATTGGGTGCCCTTATTACAGTTCTGATTTCAAGAAATACAATAAATTTAATTTTAAAACTTGTGGTAACTTGCTATAGCGTAAGAGAAAATGAATGCAGTAAAAATAATTCTTTTCATTATCATAGACCTAGTGAGCCATTTTTACTTTCAGTGGAGATTATTCTTTTTGTTTGTTTGTTCTGTTTAAAAATATGTATAGTATTGAGTTAGCAATACCCTCAATTTTTAGCCTATTGAAGACCTACTTGGGGTTATTTCATTGAGTTCTAGTTTACTTTTTCACTCTGATTGCTAGTCTCTTCTAGATGCTCCCCACCATTGGCATATATTTTAATTGATTTGACCTGTTTCCTTGGGAATGGATTCTGTACTATATATCAATTATATTTTGTTTATTTGTTCTTCATATGTCAAAAAAGTTCCAACTCCCAAATATTATAAGTAATGTTAATATCATATTTGAAATTTCCCTTTGGGAGTGCCATTTTAATGCCTAGGTTATAAGCTTATTTCATTCTATAACCTGTTGCCTAATTGTTCTCCAATGTAGCTACATAAGTCAATACTTCATTTTAGTTCGTAAAGATTCCTACTTTCACCCACATCCTTATAATAATTTGGTATGGTTTGACCTCTAATTCTTATGAATTTGAAACATGCAAGATGCCTATTTTTTTATTTTCCTTTTCCTTTTCCTGATAGCTAACAAGGCTGAATGTCTGGATCCATGTGCCTATCGTTCAATGGCCATGAAGCATAGGACAGCAAACAGAGGCAGAGCCTTGAGGTTAAAGAAT
Organism: Carlito syrichta; assembly: GCF_000164805.1. Classification (NCBI taxonomy): domain Eukaryota; kingdom Metazoa; phylum Chordata; class Mammalia; order Primates; family Tarsiidae; genus Carlito; species Carlito syrichta. Next base: position 10,419 of record NW_007246309.1, on the reverse strand, counting down.
AATGAAGGAGGCTGGGTCATGGCCTGATTCTAATGCTGATTCCCTAGGCTGGAAAAAAACAAAGAAGAAACAACAACAACAACAACAACAACAACAACAAAACACATATTGCTCCTAAGAGATGAGGTATTTTCTGTTGTCGGTGGGAGGTCAAATGAAGCTGTTCCAGAGTACATACCCTGTAGAGGACCCAGCTATTCCCAGAAGAAACAGACTTGGGCCTGGATCGGAAGTCTAGAGAGTGAGACCATCAAGATTAGTAAGAAAAGAATTCCTGACAAAGGCCAGGGGCTGTGAAGCCAAGATTTCTCTCTTCTCCCCAAGGAATGAAAAGTGTAAAGGCGAGTGGCCAAAGAGACATGTCTCATGGCCAAATGTCTTAGACTGCTCTCAGCAGCAGGGGAAATTCAGTAAATGTTAGATTTGTATGGATTTATGAATGGTCTCAAATCCACACCTACATAGCAACTTATTAAAAGTTATGCCCATAAAAAAGGTCAATAGTCTACTAAAATGATATAACCTTTATTATTTTCTGTGACATAAGTATGATTCTAGCCTAATCGTATAAGGTAATGCTTTATCTTTACTACTGAGGAGAATTAGTAATGCAATATCCCTAGAAATAAAAAAATTTCCTTTATTGAATTGAGGGCATGTATCTTCATGTTTTGGTATCAAGTGTAAGATATAAAAGTTAGAGACAGAGTCTCCTCTGATACAAAGAAATCAAATGGGTTTTGGAAATGCTGCCGTCCTTTAAATACTGGCTGACACCGGAATGCACTGATGTCATCATGAGGTCATAGAAGTCTGCACGTTCTTAGTGATTTCTTGAATTATAACTGTCCTGCTGATGTGTCCAACACTAGTCAGGACTGTGATTTGGTGAAGAGATAATCTCTTGAGCGATTTGTTATTGATTGTACAAATTTTATTATCAACTAACTCTCTGAGTGCTGATTTTCACAGAGAGAAGCCCTGGTTGAGTATCTCTCAAAAGAGTTTAACCATGAGACGAAAGCAAAAAAGAAAACATCAGGAAAGCAAGGGTTGCCCCCTGAATAAAAAGAAAAGAGGTACGTGTCAAAATATTCTCAGAACCCAGGTTGACCAGGAAATTCCTCCCAGAAAAGGAAGAGGAGGGGATTCCTAGTTGTGGTGGAGGTAGAGAGAAATAATAGCAAGAGGGGAAGAGACCAAGGAGGGAGGAAAGATGAGAGAGAGAAATATACACACTATCATAGTCTTTCTTAGGCCTGGTGGACTGAGAGCTAAGAGAAGGTTTAGATGACCTGGGTCCTTGCATTTGCCGTTTTACCTGTGCTGGGTACAGAAAGTCAACCTGGATTACTGTCAAAGACATAATGGTTGGTTAGTTTAGACTAGTGATTCTTTTAAAAAATGTGTTTCCCTTTAGGTGATATCTTTTTGAAGACACTGGAGAAATAAAATTTTAATATAGGTCTAATGACACTTTCTTCTTTCATTGGCCCATAGAGGTGCAGGAAACACTGGGGAAAAAATTCAAGCACCAAAAAACTGGTAATGCAGGGATGAGAGTATGAAGTAAAAAACAATGAATTTACTCAGGAGTAAAACCTGTATGATTTCAGACGATGAAAATGTAAATGCGGCATTCAGACATAAATGTAATATTAAAAAAGAGGGCACACTTGCAAAGATACACATTCACTCGCAAGACACCATGTAGCCAGATAAGGTTGAAGAGAGGGAAGACAGCTTGGAAACTAGACAGTCGTCATTGCCAAGCAGGCTGAGAGTATAAAAGGAAATCCTATGAGGGAGGACCTGTGCTCAGTGGTAAGAGGGGACAGATTGAAGCCAACACCCACCTTTTAAATAGCGGCTCATATTCCTAAGTAGAATTTCACATTTCCAACAATGTTTGGAGTTTCTTGAAGTCAGTCTGACGAGTGAAGCTGTCTTCCTTTCACCTTCACTAGAATTAGTGCATATTCCAAGATATTATCTAGTGTAAACCATGAGTCATAAAAGACAAGCACACCTATTCACATGTACACACATAAAGCACCGCCAGGAAGATAATGATTTATTTCTAAAACAATTCTCCACTTTTGATACACCTGGTCTGATTATTTGTCTCTCATAAAAATATTCTACCCCAATTTCATTAGAGTAGACTAGACCATAATAACCAGTACACAATGAATCTATCTCTTGCTCCATAACAATTCAGGATATATATAATGACAATAAGGCAATTTCCTCTATGATGCAATTCATATGCTGGGACTGATGAAAACTGTGTCATCATCAATGTGAAGTTTTCAGAGAGACATTGGGTTACTGGATCAGGAAAGAACTGAAGGGTACATAGGTTTGTGTATTTATGCATGGGAGTGGCACGGGTCCCTTACACTCATATTCTCTTGCAGAAAACTTAATCACATGGAAAGTCCAACTACAGGGAGGTTGATGAATATTTTAAAATTATCTGCCCAGGGAGAAAGGAGCTGTGTACATTTGTTCTGTTACACAAAGATCACACATGGTAGAAATCCAGTCATTCATGACATACACAGATCCAATAAATACTACTGTGTATTTACAGTTTTTAGTAGTAGGAGCCAGATTATGATATCCATGAGGATAGAAGTCACATATGTTCACTGAACATGTGACATAGTATTCCTTAATTGTTTAAGGATAAATAAAAGCGCTGAAACATCAAGCATGAACCACATATTTTCTATACTTCTCAGAAAACGAATCTATGCCAGAACATCTGCAACCAGAACAGGAGGTGCAGTGTCCAAGTGAAGACAGGCAAGCTGAGGAGGCTCCTGCATCCCTGCATGGCACCTCCTCGGTTGAACACCAGTCCGATGCTGCAGGTATGGAGCGACTACTGAAAATGGTGCAGAAGGGATGCTGGGATCTAGGCCTAGCCCAGGGATTCATTGACACAAGGCTTTCCAGGTCAGAAAAAAAACCGAAAATGCCTCTCAGCATTTGTAAATATGACTAGCAGTAGATGCAATAAATTCTAAAGGGAAAGCAACTAAGAGGACTGGAACAGGCCGAAGGAAGAAATGGGTTTTACTTAGGGAGATGGTGGGAGAGGGGCTAAGAGGGTAAGACTTTGGTCAGAGGAGCAAAGACAGAGACAATATGAGACAGCAGAGAGTATGTTACATTGTCAGGAAGGTCTGAAATCACAAACAGGTTAATAGGGGCAAATAGTGATAAGTGATAAGATCCTATAGCCGGGCGTGGCAGCGCGTGCCTGTAGTTCCAGCTACTTGGAAGGCTGAGGCTGAAGGATGGCCGGAGCCCAGCAGGTCGAGGCTGTGGTGGCCAGGGGCAGCCACTGTACTCCAGTCTGGGTGAGTGAGTGAGACTTCAACTCATAAAAAAAAAAGATCCTCAAGAGCTAAACATGGGGCACACTGTTAAGACACCCCATCTAAGGTCCCATCATACCCATATATTTTCATTTCCAATATTCTCAAACTTATCGTGACACAGATCCATCTAAACTCTCTATTCTCATCATTCATTTCCTTCTACTCTTCTAACTTGCTTTAAAATATTTTTCCCCAGCAAAAAATAGAAATAACAACTCTGATTTCCTGATGACCCTAGGATGATTATGCATGATCCACATTTTGTCTTTTTTAATTAAAAAATAATTGCATGATACGTACTTTGTTCCTGGCTGTTGTTGCCCATCATTGTAATTGGGGAATTCATCCAACTTTTATGCGAGTGTAGTTCATCCACTTCCACTGCAGCTTATTTTTCATAGTATGCATAGAAATAATTTTTTATTAGGTGTAGTAGGCCAGGCAATTGGATTGCTTTCATTCTGGAGATGCACAAACAGGTAATGATCTGGACGCTCTATTTCATGTATTTTTCAAAATTCATACATTTCTATTTTATACCTTTCAGAACTCAATCTTTCATTCTTATATTATCTATTGTTATACATATTAGCATCCACATAATCTTGTCCACTCTTCATGTCATTTTCCCTATCTACTTTTATTCTTCACATATTCATGAACTCTCACTTATACATTTTGATTTTCACATCTTCCTTGTCTTTCATATTTCTTTAAATTTTCCAAATACACCGATTCATCTAGTTTTAAAGGGAATATTGTTTATGAGAATATATTCACTAAGTCATTGCACAGTCCTATCACATTACAACTCGTAAGACATACAATGGACACTAATAAATAAGTGTCATAATAACACACAGACACAAACCACACATATCATTCCCACTCAAATAAACCTCACCCCATGTTATATTTAAACATTAGCATAGGTGAGCATTCAATCAATAATACATACAATCCTAACCTAAAATATCTGTCAACACACGAAACTTACCACCAAACTCTCATTCACCAACACCATTTGATCACAGACTGTGAAAATTACACAAGCCAGACACATTAATGACAAACTTGGTATCCTTTTTTTTATTTTTTTTGAGTTGGAGTCTCACTCTGTTGCCCAGACTGGAGCACAGTGGCCACTCCCGGTCACCGCAGCCTCGACCTGCTGGGCTCCAGCGATCTTTCCCCCCTTCCGAGTAGCCGGAATTACAGGAATACGCTACAATGCCCGGCTGATTGCTTAATTTATTGTAGAGACGAGGTCTTGCCAAGTTGCCCAGGCAGGTCTCGAACCCGCGGACTCAGGCAATCCACTCACCTCAGCCTCCCAAAGGCGCAGGATTACAGGATGAGCCACCGAGCCCGGCTTCAACTTGGTATTCTTAAACAACCAAATAAGGAGCAATGATTAACATTTGAAATAGGAACAGTGACATCATACATTCAAGAATATTTAATTTCTTCCAAGACACAAATTTACAAGTGGTTTCATTTGAGATTGTGAATCTCTGGGAAAAGGGAGGTGTGGAGAACGAAAGTGTGAACAACCTGAAGTAAATAAGCAGTATAGAAATATCTTCAGCAGCATTGGTGGATATGAGAAGCTTAAGGCAGGATCCAGCTGGAGGCACTGAGTACTGACACACCATTCCCTGTCCAAGCTAGAAATAACAGTGAATGCTCCCCCGTGTGGAGGGCAGTAGGACTATCCTGAGGAGAAGAGCCATGGGAGGGGAGTGGAAGAGAAGCAGCTGTTCCAAATGTAAACTCTTGTCCATACAGAAGCTCTGAAGTTTTCAGAGGGATTTTGTTTTTTTTGGTAAAGGTCATGTGTATAGAACAGTGCCTTGGGAGTAAAGGACAAGAGTGTGAACTCATAGGCTCCATATGAGCAGACTTTCAGAAGGAAAGTTTCCAAATAGTGGAAGTCAGTAGTTGTGTTACATCACAAATTCTACAAGGTCAGGAATACTTCATTCATGGATTGTACATAGGCCAAGTCAGGTGGTCAGCACCTCATGCAAAATCCAGGATACTATGGTAGTACAGGTTTTTTGAAGGATATAGATATTGTTGTTATGAATACATGGGTCATGTCTGTCCTTTGAGCTAATCTCATGATTTTCATAATATTTGCTGATTAAACAAATGAATCAATGAACCACATACACTCCATGTCTATGACTTTGATCTCCTTTTCTATGAACTGCAAACATAGAAGAGGACCATCCAAGACCTGGGTGCTCTTGGTATTTTGATGGACATGCCTATGAGACAAAACAACAATCAACGGAATCAGACACCTTAGCTGTGACTTCTACCTGTATATTTTTGCCAGTGTTGGTAAGGAAAGAGGCAGATCAGCAAATTCTAGATTGATCAGTGCAGTGGAAATCAAACGCTACTTACAGAAATTCAACTCAGCATCTCTTCTTAGGCACAGTGAAGGTTTACTCTGGACCCAGTTATAAGCTTCCCCTTTTCTACACTTCTCTGTTCTTGTGCCATAAAAAGGAACTCATCTAAATACCTTTCATTTTCACTTTGTGGGGAAGGGAGAAAACTCTGTAGATAGATTTTGGGGAAAATAATGTCATATACAGTGGAGGTGAAGAAGTGGTGAGGCCATGACTCAAACAAGCAACTCTGCACTCAGGAAATTAAGCAAATTATGGTCATAGGACCTCACTCTTCCAGTTCATAGGGTTTCTTGGTGAGCAGCCAAATACGTTTTCGAGCCAATATCACCTTTCCTCCCCATGTTGGCTGTGACCTACTTGCTTACGTCATAAGTATCTTTGAGATTATATTTAAACACACCCACATATTGAGGGTAATCTTCCCATTACAGGATTCTTGATTGATTGCATCTGTAAAGGCTCCTTGGTCCTATATGGTAAAAGTCACAATTTCTACAGATTAAGATGTGGACATCTTTGAGTGGGAGGCTATATTCAACTTTCTACAACTAGCATAAATATAAATATACTAAAAAAAAATGAAAAACATATGGCCAGATAATCAGATATTAAAATATCTCATATTGGCTGCACTCTATATCATAGCATATTTCCAACACACACACACACACACACACACACACACACACACACACACACACACACACACACACGCACACTCTCAAACTTTCCAAACATTAAACAACATATACATTAAACAACATATACATTGTGTCCACCCAGCCACACACACCTGGAAAAAACCAAAAGAACCTATATTTTGGAACATTGACCAAGAAATAGACTGCGGTCCTCATTAGTATCTTGAAATAGCAAGCAACCAAGTTTTACTGATAGGTGGAATACTGGCTATATCATTTTAATTTAAATTCAATTAATTGAAATATTTAAGATGCAAGTATGATACGAGGTCAGCTCATATTTCCCATAAAGAAGAGAAAACCGTTTTTGGTATCCATAACCCAGAAAGGTACAGGCTGAAGCATGCAATGGAAAACCAGTAGAGTGTGCTTTTGCCAACAAGAAGGAGGCAAAGCCTGCAAGCTGATGTTCCCTCATGGAGTAAAAGTCTGAAAAAAGGTCCTAAAACTCTGGCCTCTAATAACTAACTACCTTCTGAAACACACAGGAATTTTCACCCCATCATTCCCAACTATTCTCAGCATCCAATGTTCTCAGGTTCATATCTATAACCCCTCATCTCTTCATTTTCCATTCCCTATTGTCTTTTCCTCCTATATGCAGACATGTCCATTAACTCACCCTCAAACACTAAATATTTACTTTTTAACTGCCCAGCACATACATTTCTCAAATTTGTTTTTTCTTAACATGATTATTTCAACATCACTATCTCTAACTCACATGAGTAATCTGCTCTTGTAGAACCCTAGTTCACATTAACCACACATGAAGCTATTGCAATCGTATAAGCGCTTCTCAACACCTCTTTGTTCCCAGTTCCTAACTCGGTTTACATAAAAGCCTACAAGATCTCTCTCATCTATGTGTTACAAGTTTAGTCTTTAACACTTTCATCATCTCTGCAGATCTCAAAAATTACTCAGATCCATGCAGCCTTTCATATAAAGCAAAATCCTGTGGGGTAAGTGCATACACATCAATAGCACATGCCATACAGATGAGAGGATGCATGGAAAATGAATACCTATACATGTACAAAACTATGCTGCAAATACTCAGACACATCACACTCAGACAACTTCACAAAAAATGGCAGTCTCACTCTCTGTACTCAACACATAAAATTGCCAAAGAGACAGATAAACACAGACATGTACATGCATCAGAATATACTCACGAAAGATGACAAACTATGTAATAGTGTAAGCACACCCTAAATTTCACCATGTTCACACCAAAATGGCACATGAAACACTCTCTAGCAACCTCAGAGAAAAACTAAACCTATTTCCAGAAGTAATAGCTTGTTCAGAGTCGTAGCAGAGGTGTATAAACTGAGAAAAGATGGTGGGTTGATGAGTTATTTTGTCATAAACTTGAGTATGCCCTGTGTTTACTGAAGCTTGTGAAATTCAAATCATAGCAATTTCCATTGGATTAAACGAAGTAGGAGAAACAAACTGGGGATCTGCATGACATCTCGAAATCCGTGAAATACACAGAACTCATTCCAAAACTACACAAATGATGACATGTAAAACCGTTGCAAATTGGTAGGGACAATTCTGAGATAGGTTGTGAGTATGGTGGATGGAGATAAAAAACTGTCACAGCCCTGTATGTGCAGGGAGCACTGACAAAGGTGACACAACAGACCAAGTCAAGTGACAGCTGTGCTAAGAGTCAGTAAGCATCCAAAAGAGAAGATGTGACCAAAGTTGACAGGCGCAGGCTAAACCCAGTCCTGGATCTGACTGGAGGATCCTCCTGACACTCAGAGTCTGTGAGTTCCCCTAAGACTGGGGAACAGCAGGACTCTGGCAACAAAGGCCCGAAGGGCAGAAATCTGAAGATGATACTGAAGGCAGGAGGTGCCATTCAGTGGATTCTTTCTGGCAAATTCTCATTTCAATAACAATAATAAGAACACAGAACATGGGCACCTTCCCATGTAAGCCGGCAAGATATGAAGTTTCTGATATTACAGAACAACACATGCCACCACAGGCCATTCAGCCACACTCAAGCACACCATTCCAACAAGTATTTGGACAACAAGATTTTGAAAGTTTTAAGTCACTGAATCATAATATTCATGAGGAGAATGCCATGTGTGTTATTGCACGTAGTATTTTTTGAATGCCTCGTTAATGCAGAAAAAAAATTCATGGATCTGATTCTCCTTCTTTTCTCCAGAGATAGTAGTGAAAGATCCCCATAATCATGAATGTTTCTTGGGCCAAGATGTCAAGAAGTCATCCGAAGACTCCAACTCTGACTACATGACCTGTATCTCCTCTTTTAGCAAGCACATCCTTCGCGGTATAGAGATAAAGGAGCAGTGGGACAAGAATGCAGGTCCAAAGGTGGGATGGAAAAATGAGCTAGAATTGGAATTAAGCTCATTTGTTTCATAACTGACATCAATGACCCCTTCCTTTGAGGACTACTCAGGGTCTATGTTGCCACTGAAGGAGCAGAATTGAACTATGTACACTTTACTATTTCCATTGGAGGAGACTCTTACATGATACATATAGAAAAGATAAAACTTCAGGAGGAATGTAGAAGTACATTTTTAAAATAGGCATCTGGGCAGGTATGTGAAATCTTCATTTGATAACTCCAGCACAATGTCCTGTTTAGGGGATCTTCAAAAAAGTTTTATTACTTTATTTATCTAGCTAGCTAGCATCTGATCCACTTAACTATATACTCCTATTTATATCTATACTACTGAATCTCTTTATCTCTTTCAATATAGAATTAATATAAAAAACAGGCTATATGCATATATAATTCTGCATATGACATTCTGAATACTATTTTTCCCATAATTTTTTGAAAAGGGGAGTTGAACTAATGATATAATACAATATTTAATTTTTAGTGATGACATATTTTCCTTTAGGCATGGTTCACAATTTCCAATATTCTGTCTACATCGTCAAAAGTATCACACACGGGATACTCAGTCTTCTTGACATATCCTCTCCATACATAATTTTCACAACTTTCTTTTAACTTATGTTTTGGAGTGTTGAATGGGAAAAAGCACCTTAACTTCTGGGAAAACAAGTCCCCTGTTGGGAACACTCCACGAACATTTTTTTAAAATGAACATCTCAAATGATTTTTCTTAATTTTCTGGAATATCATTCCCCAGATATTCATTATGCTGAAGAACATGCCCTTAGACATGTCTGATAATCCCAGATCAGTCTCAGACCTCAGAAAAAAGTAAATCTACCTCAGAATACTTATCCTGTGTCTCCACTCCAAGAAAGTTCTTTGATGATAAGGATACTTATGTAGACCAACTGTGAAATCTGAGCTGAGACAGGAGGGATAACAGAGTTGCTCATCCCAACACTTACTGAGGTTACTTTCCTGCTAATGTCAGGAAAGGGCTTCAGGCAGAGAAACTAGGACTGAGGCCCCTCGGGAGGGAAAGAATAGGACATGTGCCTTCAAGAACTGCACAGATCTCCTCTGCTTTAACCTCCCAAATGTGAACCCTGGGCCAGCTGTGCGGAAGTAGTAGTTGGTGCTGACGGACATATGGAAATTTACTGACAGCAGTCCTCCTTGGGTTGGCAAAAACTCATAATTGATCCTCCATTATACCAAGCATGGCCTTATTTCTCTTTCCTTTTACTTAATCTCAAATACACATCCCTCCACTCTACATCTTTTCCCTTCGCCAGTAGAATTACATAGATACACGATTCCACCCTCATTCCTGCATATGATCAATCTCTGACTCATTCTGTTACATTGTAATCTCCTAAATACTTAACGTCCCTTCACCCAGACAATCTGTGTATACTCCTTAGGCTAGACCAGACTAGAAAATCTTTACGCACTTTCCTATGTGGTTTTTCTCACCACATGTC
>NW_007246308.1:0-12077 GCF_000164805.1 Carlito syrichta | reverse complement strand
GAATCTTGGTTACACGTGTCCTCCATCATAAAAACCTACAGAGCGTCTTGCTAAGAGATAGCCATCAATCAGGATTTCTCAGTAGGAAACTTGATAATGGGTGTCCTCATATACAGGACACTGCACTGTCTATGGCGAAGGAAGAATAAGGAATCTGGTTTACACGTGTCCGTATTCCACAAACAACCTCAGTGTTTCTTGTTAAGGCCTAAACACCAATTTTGGTATTTGAAGCATAATCTAGGGAAATGAAATCCTCATATACAGGCAAGTTCACCGACTTTCTGTAAGACAGAATAAGGAATCAGTGTGACATGTGTTCTCAATTCCCAAAAAACTGCACAGCGTCTTCCTAAGGTCTCAACATGCATCAGTGTTTCGATGCATGTGTCTGGGAAAGGGAGTACTCATATACCGGCAAGAGCACGGCTGTTTCTAAAAATAAGTTTCTGGGTTATACGAGTCCTCAGTCCTGAAAATCTACAGGGCATCTTGTTGATGGCTATAGAAGAATCAGGGATTGGAGGAATGAATGTGGGTAATAGCAGTCTTCATATAAAGGAAAGTAAATCCTTAAATTTCGGTTTGTACTTTTATTTGGAGAGAGACAAATGGTTTTGCAGTTGCCAAATATTTTGTATGAATTATTAAAATGTATCCAGGAATCATGGATTCCACGTCCCTAGGAAACACATAGGAATATGCATTTTTGTATACATAGTTTTGGAATCCACATAGACAGGGAACATCACGCCATCTTGCTGAGAACGGAAAGGGAATGCGGTTCTTGGAGTTTTCAATCGCCTAAATCTAGAAGTTCTCTTGATAAGGTTTAATCAGCAATCTGGGCTTCTAGGTTGCTACATTTTTAGTGTGTTATTTTGAAAAGGGAACCAGGAATCTTGGGTTCCTATGCCACAAGAACTTTACGGGAGTCTTTCTCTTGATATCCAAGTAAATGGAATTCTAGGTCACCAAGGAATGCCTTGTGAGTGTCTGAGAATGAAGCAGGGATTTAATTAATGGGAGTCCTCAAATACAGAACACTACACGACCTGTTCCTCTAGAAGAATAAGGAATCATAGTTACTCGAGTCCTCCATCCCGAAAACCTACAGAGCGTCTTGCTAAGAGATAACTTCCAATCAGGTTTTGGGAGTAGGAATCTGGATCATGGGTGTCCTCATGCACAGGAAACTGCAGTGTCTATTGCTAAGGAAGAATAAGGAATCTAGTTTACACGTGTCCGCAATCACAAAAAAAACTTCAGGGTTTCTTGCCAAGGGTTAAACACGAATTTGGGTTTTTGACGCATAATATAGGGAAATGAAATCCTCATATACAGGTATCTTCACAGACTTTTCTAAGAAATAAGAAATAATCTGGGTGACATGTGTTCTCACTCCCCAAAAAACTATAGGACGTCTTCCTAAGGTCCTAACATGCATCAGTGTTTTGAGGCATGTATCTGGGAAAGGGAGTACTCATATACAGGCAAGTGCACGGCTCTTTCTAAAAATAAGGAATCTGGGTTATATAAGTCCTCAGTCCTAAAACTCTACAGGGCATCTTGCTGACAGATAAAGAAGAATCAGGGAGTCGAGCCGTGAATGTGAGTAATATCAATCCTCACATAAAGGAAACTACATGGCCTCTTGCAAAGAAACAAGAAGAAATCTGTTTTCCATGATTCCTCTATCAAAAAATCTGTGTGCCATCTTACTGAGGAATAAACAAGAATCAGGGTTTCGAAACATGAATCTAGGGAAAGTGGATCCTCATACACAGGACACTACATGGCCTCTGAATAAAGAAGAATAAAGAATCGTTGTTGTACGAGTCCTCTATCCATCAAACTCCCAGGGTGTCTTCTATGGGACAAACAATGAACAGGGATTCGAGTTCCCCAAATGTTTCAGAGCAATTTATCATGCAGATATTGTGAATCGGTCATTTCAGGAATCCATTAACATTCTGGTCCCCTTGAAAATTGTAAACAGATATCAGGGATTCCAAGAACGTTCGATTCCTCGGAAATACTAAGGCCAGATTCCAGCACTAAAAGAATCTTCTTACCATATTTGGATGTAATTCTGGTCTTAAGGTGAACCCTGTAATCCTTCCTTTTCCATTTCCCTTTTAATTTTGAGAGTGGACAAGGGTTTCGCAGTTGACAAATGATTAGTATGTATTTTTAAATGTAACCAGGAATCTAGTATTCCACGTCCCTAGGAAACTTCTGGCCATCTGTCTTTTTGTATACAGTGTTTGGAACCCACAACAACAGGGAAAATCAGGGCATGTTGCTGAGAATGAAAAGGAAATCCAATTCTAGGAATTTTCATTAAACGGAATCTACAAGGCCACTTGATAAGGTTTAATCATCAATCTGGGCTTTTCTGTCCCTACATTTTTCAGAGATACTTGCTCTGTGGATTTGCTAAATCTGTCATTAAAGATACACAGGCACTTTCTGGTGCTATTGTTAGATTTAATCAAGGATCTGGCCCTACAAATACTTTTGTGTCCTGAGAACATCTACGACCATAATCATGTTCCCCAGAACCAAAAGGCATATTGGTACAAAATCCCTCGATTCAGGTGACCTCAAACTACAGAAAATTCTTTTGGGCCAGGTAGGTCGGAATTGGGTTGTTGTGTTTTGATGATTCCACAATATGTGTAGGTCTTGTGAAGAGGAATCAGGAATCGTGGATTCCAGTTCTCAAAGAACATTATGGGAGTCTTTCTCTTGATGTCAAAAAAACTGGAATTCTAGGTCACCAGGAAATGTCTAGGCATCCAGCAGAGTATCTGGGTAATGGGAGTCGTCATATACAAGAAACTATATGAAATATTGCTAAGGAATTATGAGGAATCATTATTACATGAGACCTAAATCCCAAAAATTACAGGCCGTCTTCCTCAGAGGTAACCACGAATCAGGTTTTTGAAGTAGGAATCTGGGTAATGGGAGTCCTCACATACAGGAAACTTCACTGCCTATTGCTAAGTAAGAATTAGGAATCTGCGTTACTCGTGTCCTCAATCCCAAAAAAACTTCAGACCATCTTGCTACGGTCTAACACGAATCAGGGTGTTTGAAGCATGAATGTGGGGAAATGGAGTCCTTATATACAGGCAACTACTTGACCTTTGTGTAAGAAAGAATGAGGAATCTGGGTTACACGAGTCCTCAATCCCAAAAATCTACAGGGCATCTTGGAATGAGTTAAAAAGATTCATAATTTCGAATCGGGATCAATTTAAAGAGAGTCCTAATATTCAGGAAAATAATCGGCCCCTTGTCAAGGAAGAAAAAGAATAAGGGTTATAGCAGTCTTCAGTCCTAAAACTCAATAGGCAATCTTCTGTGGGATAAACAAGAATCAGGATTTAAAAGCTGCAAAATAGGTAATAGCGGGTCTCATATACAGAGTCTACATGATCTCTTGCTAAGGAGAAATAAGAAACTTTTTTACACGGTTCCTCCATCACAATATCTATATGATATCTTGCTAAGAGCTAAACAAGAATCAGGGTTTTCAAACAGGATTCTGGGGAAACGGAGCCCTCATATACTGGACAATACACGGCACTTCAATCAGGAAAAATAAGGAATCTGTGATACACCAGTCTCCAATACGAGAAATCCTCAGTGTGTCTTGCTACAGGATACATACGGATCAGGTCTTCGAGCTCGTCTCATGTACTGGAGATATTTGGCTTGTGGGTATTAAGAATCAGTCATTTCAGGACTCCAGCAACATTCTGGTCTCCTTGAGAGTTGAAAACGGGTAACTGGTAGTACAAGTCCCTTAGGTTCCTAGGGACAACCCAGGCCAGATTCCCGGATCAAAAGTATTTTCTTGCCATATTTGGTGTAACTCTGGTCTTAAGATGAACTTGGTAAACCTTATATTTCCGTGTTTACTTTTATTTGGGGAGAGTCCAATGGTTTTGCAGTAGCCAAATAGTTAATACGAATTATTAATATGTAACCAGTAATCATGGATTCCACGTCCCTAGGAAACATCTGGGAATCTGCATTTTTGTATACAGCGTGTTGGAATCCACATAGACAGGGAACATCCGGGCATCTTGCTGAGAACGGAAAGGGAACCAGTTCTTGGAGTTCTCAATCGCCGAAATCTAGAATTTGTTTTGATAAGGTTTAATCCGTAATATGGGATACTATGTCGCCATTTTTTAGTCTTTCTTTTGAAAAGGGAACCGGGAATCTTGGATTCCTACTCCACAAGAACTTTATGGGAGTCTCTCTTGATATCCAAGAAACTGGAATTCTAGGTCACCAGGTAATTCCTCGGCATGTCTCTGAGAATGAAGCAGGAATTTCAATAGTGTTGGTCCTCATATACAGAACACTATACTAACTGTTGCTCTAGAAGAATAAGGAATCATAGTTACACGAGGCCTCCATCCCAAAAACATACAGACCATCTTGCTAAGAGATAACTTCCAATCAGGTTTTGGGCGTAGGGATCTGGATAATGGGTGCCCTCAAACACAGGAACCTGCAGTGTCTATTGCTAAGGAAGAACAAGGAATCTGATTTACACGTGTCCACAATTCCAAAAAAACCTCAGGGTGTCTTGCTAAGGGCTAAACACAAATTTGGGTTTTTGAAGCATAATCTAGGGAAATGAAATCCTCATATACAGGTAACTGCACAGAATTTTCCTAAGAAAGACAATGGAATCTGGGTGACATGTGTTCTCAATCCCCAAAAAACTACACTACGTCTTCCTAAGGTCCTAACAAGCATCCAGTTTTCGACGTATTTTTCTGGGAAAGGGAGTACTCATATACCGGCAACTGCACAACTGTTGCTAAAAATAAGGAATCTGGGTTATACGAGTCCCCAGTTTTGAAACTCTACAGCGCATCTTGCTGACGGTTAAGGAAAGATCAGGGATTCTAGGCATGAATGTGGGTAAGAGCAGTCCTCATATACAGGAAACTGCATGGCCTGTTGCTAAGAAAAAAGAAGAAATCTGTTTTCCACTGTTCCTCTATCAAAAAATCTACATGGCGTCTTACTAAGGGCTAAACAAGAATCAGGGTTCTGAAACAGGAATCCAGGGAAAGAGAACCCTCATATACAGGACACTATATGGCCTCTAACTAAACAGAATAAAGAGTCTTTTTTGTACGCGTCCTCCATCCATAAAATTTCCAGGGTGTCTGCTATGGGAGAAACAAGAAACAGGGCTCGAGCTGCCCAAATATTTTGGAGCAATATAGCATGCGGATATTACAAATCCGTCATTTCAGGACTCCAGCAACATTCTGGTCCTCTTGAAAGTTGTAAACGGGTATCGGGCACTCCAGTACATTAGGTTCCTCAGAATAACTAAGGCCAGATTCCAGCACAAAGAGAATTTTCTTGTCATATTTGGATGTAACTCTGGTCTTAAGATGAACCCTGTATCCTTCGACTTCCATTATTCTTTTTTAGTTTCAGAGGGGAAAAGGTTTTCGAAGTTGCCACATGTTTAGTACGTATTTTTAAAGGTAACCAAGAATCATGGATTCCACGTCCCTAGGAAATTCTGGACATCTGTCTTTTTACACAGAGTTTGGAATCCACATCAACAGGGAAAATCAGTGCATCTTGCTGAGAACGAAAAGGAAATCCAGTTCTACGAGTTCTCCTAAACCGGAATCTACAGGGCCTCTTGATAAGGTTTAATCACAAATCTGGGTTTCAGGATCCCTCCATTTTTCAGAGCTACATGCTCCGTGGATACGCTAAATCTGTCATTTCAGATCCACAGGAAATTTCTGGTCCTCTTGTTAGTTGTAAACGGGTATCTGGTAGGACAATCCCTTAGGTTCCTCTGGACAACTAAGGCCAGATTCCCGGAACAAAATTATTTTCTTGCCATATTTGAATGTAACTCTGGTCTTAATGTGAACTTGGTAATCATTAAATTTCCGTTTGTACTTTTATTTCGAGAGAGGCCGAGAGTTTGCAGTTTCCAAATATTTAGTATGAATTATTAAAATGTAACCAGGAATTATGGATTCTACCTCCCTAAGAAACATCTGGGAATCTGCATTTTTGTATACAGAGTTTTGGAATCCACATCGACAAGGAAAGTCAGGGCATCTTCCTGAGAACGGAAAGGCAATGCAGTTCTTGGAGTTATCAATCATCTAAATCGACAAGTTCTCTTGTTAAGGTTTAATCAGCAATCTGGGTTTCTATGTTGCCACATTTTTAGTGTGCCTTTTGAAAAGGAACCCGGAATGTTGGGTTCCAATTCCACAAGAACTTTATGGGAGTCTTTCTCTTGATATCCAAGCAACTGGAATTCTAGGTCACCAGTAAATGTCTCAGCGTCTTGCTGAGAATGAAACAGGAATTTCATTAATGGGAGTCTCAAGGACAGAACACACGGCCTGTTGCTATGGAAGATTAAGGAATCTTGGTTACACGAGTCCTCCATCACAAAACCTACAGACCATCATGCTAAGAGATAGCCATCAATCAGGTTTTCTCAGTAGTAATCTGGAAAATGGGTGTCCTCATATACAGGACACTGCACTCTCTATGGCTAAGTAAGAATAAGGAATCTGGTTTACACGTGTCCCCAATCCCCAAACGAACCTCAGTGTTTCTTGTTAAGGCCTAAACACGAATTTTGGGTTTTGAAGCATAATCTAGGGGAATGAAATCCTCATATACAGGCAAGTTTACCGACTTTTTGTAGGACAGAATAAGCAATCAGTGTGACATGTGTTCTCAATACCCAAAAAACTGCACGGCGTCTTCCTAAGGTCTAAACAAGCATCAGTGTTTCGATGCATGTATCTGGGAAAAGGAATACTCATATACAGGCAAGTGCACGGCTGTTTCTAAAAATAAGAAACCTGAGTTATACGAGTCCTCAGTCCTGAAACTCTACAGAGCGTCTTGCTGACGGCTAAAGAAGAATCAGGGATTGGAGGCATGAATGTGGGTAATAGCAGTCTTCATATAAAGGAAAGTAAATCCTTAAATTTCGGTTTGTACTTTTATTTGGAGAGAGACAAATGGTTTTGCAGTTGACAAATATTTTGTATGAATTATTAAAATGTAACCAGGAATCATGGATTCCATGTCCTTGGGAAACACCTAGAAATATGCATTTTTGTATTCAGAGTTTTGGAATCCACATAGACAGGGAACATCAAGCCATCTTGCTGAGAACAGAAAGGGAATGCGGTTCTTGGAGTTCTCAATTGCCTAAATCTGGAAGTTCTCTTGATAAGGTTTAATCAGCAATCTGGGCTTCTATGTTGCTACATTTTTAGTGTGTTTTTTTGAAAAGGGAACCAGGAATCTTGGGTTCCTATGCCACAAGAACTTTACGGGACTCTTTATCTTGATATCCAAGCAACTGGAATTCTAGGTCACCAAGTAATGCCTCGTGAGTGTCTGATAATGAAGAAGGGATTTAATTAATGGGATTCCTCATATACCGAACCCTACACGACCTGTTCCTCTAGAAGAATAAGGAATCTTAGTTACTCGAGTCCTCCATCCCGAAAACCTACAGAGCGTCTTGCTAAGAGATAACTTCCAATCAGGTTTTGGGAGTAGGAATCTGGATCATGGGTGTCCTCATGCACAGGAAACTGCAGTGTCTATTGCTAAGGAAGAATAAGGAATCTGGTTTACACGTGTCCGCAATCACAAAAAAAAACTTCAGGGTTTCTTGCTAAGGGTTAAACACGAATTTGGGTTTTTGACGCATAATCTAGGGAAATGAAATCCTCATATAAAGGTATCTGCACAGACCTTTCTAAGAAATAATAAGGAATCTGGCTGACATGTGTTCTCAATTCCCAAAAAACTACACGACGTCTTCCTAAGGTCCTAACATGCATCAGTGTTTCGACGCATGTATTTGGGAAAGGGGGTACTCATATACAGGCAAGTGCACGGCTGTTTCTAAAAATAAGGAATCTGGATTATATGTGTCCTCAGTCCTGAAACTCTACAGGGCATCTTGCTGACAGATAAAGCAGAATCAGGGATTCGAGCCGTGTATGTGAGTAATAGCAATCCTCACATAAAGGAAACTACATGGCCTCTTGCTAAGAAACAAGAAGAAATCTGTTTTCCATGGTTCCTCTATCAAAAAATCTGTATGCCATCTTACTGAGGAATAAACAAGAATCAGGGTTTCGAAACAGGAATCTAGGGAAAGTGAATCCTCATACACAGGACACTACACGGCCTCTGAATAAGGAAGAATAAAGAATCGTTGTTGTACGAGTCTTCTATCCATAAAAGTCCCAGGGTGTCTTCTATGGGACAAACAATGAACAGGGATTCGAGTTCCCCAAATGTTTCAGAGCAATTTATCATGCAGATATTGCGAATCGGTCATTTCAGGAATCCATTAACATTCTGGTCCCCTTGAAAGTTGTAAACGGATATCAGGCACTCCAAGTTCGTTCGGTTCCTTGGAAAGACTATGGCCTGATTCCAGCACTAAAAGAATCTTCTTGCCATATTTGGATGTAACTCTGGTCTTCAGCTGAACCCTGTAATCCTTCCTTTTCCGTTTCCCTTTTAATTTTGAGAGTGGACAAGGGTTTCGCAGTTGACAAATGATTAGTATGTATTTTTAAATGTAACCAGGAATCATGGATTCCACGTCACTAGGAAACTTCTGGGCATCTGTCTTTTTGTATACAGTTTTGGAATCACATCAACAGGGAAAATCAGGGCATCTTTCTGAGAACGAAAAGGAAATCCAATTCCAGGATTTTTCATTAAACGGAATCTACAAGGCCTCTTGATAAGGTTTAATCATCAATCTGGCCTTTGTGTCCCTACATTTTTCAGAGATACTTGCTCTGTGGGTTTGCTAAATCTGTCATTAAAGATACACAGGAACTTTCTGGTACTCTTGTTAGTTTTAATCAAGGACCTGACCCTACAAATACTTTTGTGTTCTAGGATCATCTACCACCATAATCATGTTCCCCAGAACCAAAAGGCATATTGGTACAAAATCCCTCGATTCAGGTGACCTCAAACTACAGAAAATTCTTGTGAGCAGATAGGTCGGAATTGGGTTGTTGTGTTTTGATGATTCCACAATTTGTGTAGGTCTTGTGAAGAGGAATCAGGAATCGTGGATTCCAGTTCTCAAAGAACATTTTGGCAGTCTTTCTCTTGATATCAAAACGACTGGATTTCTAAGTCACCAGGAACTGTCTCGGCATCCAGCAGAGTGAAACTGGTATCTGGGTAATGGGAATCGTCATATACAGGAAACTACACGACATATTGCTAAGGAAGTATGAGGAATCATTGTTACATGAGACCTAAATCCCAAAAGTTACATGCCGTCCTCCTCAGAGGTAACCACGAATCCGGTTTTTGAAGTAGGAATCTGGGTAATGGGAGTCCTCACATACAGGAAACTTCACTGACTATTGCTAAGTAAGAATTAGGAATCTGCGTTACTTGTGTCCTCAATTCCAAAAAAACTTCAGGCCGTCTTGCTATGGTCTAACACGAATCAGGGTGTTTGAAGCATGAATGTGGGGAAATGGAGTCCTTATATACAGGCAACTACTTGACCTTTGTGTAAGAAAGAATGAGGAATCTGGGTTACACGAGTCCTCAATCCCAAAAATCTACAGGGCATCTTGGAATGGGTTAAAAAGGTTCATAGTTTCGAATCCGGATCAATTTAAGGAGAGTCCTAATATTCAGGAAAATAAACGCCCTTTGCCAAGGAAGAAAAAGAATCAGGGTTATACCAGTCTTCAGTCCTAACACTCAATAGGCAATCTGCTGTGGGCTAAACAAGAATCAGGATTTAGAAGCTGCAAAATAGTAATAGCGGGCCTCATATACAGAGTCTACATGATCTCTTGCTAAGGAGAAATAAGAAACTTGTTTACACGCTTCCTCCATCACAATATCTATATGACATCTTGCTAAGGGCTAAACAAAAATTAGGGTTTCCAAACAGGATTCTGGGGAAAAGGAGCCCTCATATACTGGACAATACACGGCACCTCACTCAGGAAAAATAAGGAATCTGTGATACACTAGTCTCCAATACGAGAAATTCTCAGTGTGTCTTGCTACGGGATACACAAGGATCAGGACTTCGAACTCGTCTCATGTTTCAGAGATATTTGGCTTGTGGGTATTATGAATCAGTCATTTCAGGACTCCAGCAACATTCTGGTCTCCTTGAGAGTTGTAAACGGGTATCTGGTAGTACAAGTTCCTTAGGTTCCTAGGGACAACCCAGGCCAGATTCCTGGAAGAAAAGTATCTTCTTGCCGTATTCGGTGTAAATCCGGTCTTAAGATGAACTTGGTAAACCTTACATTTCTGTGTTTACTTTTATTTGGGGAGAGTCCGATGGTTTTGCAGTAGCCAAATAGATAATACGAATTATTAAAATGTAACCAGGAATCATGGATTCCACGTCCCTAGGAAACATCTGGGAATCTGCATTTTTGTATACAGAGTGTTGGAATCCACATAGACAGGGAACATCAGGGCATCTTGCTGAGAACGGAAAGGGAATCGGATCTTGGATTTCTCAATCGCCGAAATCTAGATGTTCTTTTGATAAGGTTTAATCCGTACTATGGGATAGTATGTCGCCATTTTTTAGTGTTTCTTTTGAAAAGGGAACCAGGAATCTTGGATTCCAACTCCACAAGAACTTTATGGGAGTCTTTCTCTTGATATCCAAGCAACTGGAATTCTAGGTCACCAGGAAATGCCTCGGCATGTCTCAGAGAATGAAGCAGGAATTTCAATAGTGCTGGTCCTCATATAGAGAACACTATACTACCTGTTGATCTAGAAGAATAAGGAATCTTAGTTACACGAGTCCTCCATCCCAAAAACCTACAGAGCATCTTGCTAAGAGGTAACTACCAATCAGGTTTTGGGAGTAGGAATCTGGATAATGGATGCCCTCATACACAGGAAACTGCAGTGTCTATTGCTAAGGAAGAACAAGGAATCTGGTTTACACGTGTCCGCAATTCCAAAAAAACCCTCAGGGTGTCTTGCTAAGGGCTAAACACGAATTTGGGTTTTTGAAGCATAATCTAGGGAAATGAAATCCTCATATACAGGTAACTACACAGACTTTTCCTAAGAAAGAATAAGGAATCTGGGTGACATGTGATCTTAATCCCCAAAAAACTACACTGCGTCTTCCTAAGGTCCTAACAAGCATCAGGTTTTCGACGCATTTTTCTGGGAAAGGGAGTACTCATATACCGGCAGCTGCACGATTGTCGCTAAAAATAAGGAATCTGGGTTATACGAGTCCCCAGTCCTGAAACTCTACAGCGCATCTTGCTGACGGTTAAGGAAGGATCAGGGATTCGAGGCATGAATGTGGGTAAGAGCAGTCCTCAAATACAGGAAACTGCATGGCCTGTTGCTAAGAAAAAAGATGAAATCTGTTTTCCACTGTTCCTCTATCAAAAAATCTACAAGGCGTCTTACTAAGGGCTAAACAAGAATCACGGTTTTGAATCAGGAATCTAGGGAAAGAGAACCCTCATATACGCTGTCGGTGACTTGCACTGACCAAGGGGCGTTTAGGACCGCACCGGTGAATCAGAACGGAGACAAGAAACCACACGGAGGCAGCTCTTTTGGGAACAGTCTGGCCAAGACTGAAGCCAATTTTATTTAAACTTTTTTTAACGTATATACTATTTTTTATAATCTTTAGCAGTGTGACAATTATTTGTTGGGGGCGTATAAGTTTATTGATGTGTAACACGCTTTACAAATTATGTACCATCACAAGACTTTTAAGTTTTTAGTGAACAATTACAATTTTATGATGTATGAATCACAGATGTACAATTTTAATAAAGATTGTTCAAAATGTTTTTTACAATGTTTAATAAATCATTTATATTATATTATATGTTTTAAACTCTGATTAAAAAACTTTTTAAGTTAACTCTAAGTTTAATCTAATTTTATTAACTTTTAATATTTTTGACGATTAATATTATTAACTTAACACTATATTATAACCTATAAGTTTACTTTAA
>NW_007246307.1:6609-8163 GCF_000164805.1 Carlito syrichta | reverse complement strand
ATTCTTATTGCCATATTTGAATGTAACTCTGGTCTTAATGTGAACTTGGTAATCATTAAATTTCCGTTTGTACTTTTATTTCGAGCGAGGCCGAGAGTTTGCAGTTTCCAAATATTTAGTATGAATTATTAAAATGTAACCAGGAATTATGGATTCTAACTCCCTAAGAAACATCTGGGAATCTGCATTTTTGTATACAGAGTTTTGGAGTCCACATCGACAGGGAAAATCAGGGCATCTTCCTGAGAACGGAAATGCAATGCAGTTCTTGGAGTTCTCAATCGCCTAAATTGACAAGTTCTCTTGATAAGGTTTAATCAGCAATCTGGGATTCTATGTTGCCACATTTTTAGTGTGCCTTTTGAAAAGGAACCCGGAATGTTGGGTTCCAATTCCTCAAGAACGTTATGGGAGTCTTTCTCTTGATATCCAAGCAACTGGAATTCTAGGTCACCAGGAAATGTCTCAGCGTCTTCCTGAGAATGAAACAGGAACTTCATTAATGGGAGTCTCAAGGACAGATCACACACGACCTGTTGCTATGGAAGAATAAGTAATCTTGGTTACACGAGTCCTCCATCACAAAAACCTACAGAGCGTCTTGCTAAGAGACAGCCATCAATCAGGTTTTCTCAGTAGTAATCTGGAAAATGGGTGTCCTCATATACAGGACACTGCACTGTCTATGGCTGAGGAAGAATAAGGAATCTGGTTTACACATGTCCCCAATCCCCAAACAAACCTCAGTGCTTCTTGTTAAGGCCTAAACACGAATTTTGGTTTTTGAAGCATAATCTAGAAAAATGAAATCCTCATATACAGGCAAGTTTACCGACTTTGTGTAAGACAGAATAAGGAATCAGTGTGACATGTGTTCTCAATACCCGAAAAACTGCACGGCGTCTTCCTAAGGTCTAAACAAGCATCAGTGTTTCGATGCATATATCTGGGAAAAGGAATACTCATATACAGGCAAGTGCACGTCTGTTTCTAAAAATAAGAAATCTGAGTTATACGAGTCCTCAGTCCTGAAACTCTACAGAGCATCTTGCTGACAGCTAAAGAAGAATCAGGGATTAGAGGCGTGAATGTGGGTAATATCTGTCCTCATATAAAGGAAAGTAAATCCTTAAATTTCGGTTTGTACTTTTATTTGGAGAGAGACAAATGGTTTTGCAGTTGCCAAATATTTTGTATGAATTATTAAAATGTATCCAGGAATCATGGATTCCATGTCCTTCGGAAACAGCTAGGAATATGCATTTTTGTATACAGAGTTTTGGAATCCACATAGGAAACATCAGGCCATCTTGCTGAGAACGTAAAGAGAATGCAGTTCTTGGAGTTCTCAATCGCATAAATATAGAAGTTCTCTTGATAAGGTTTAATCAGCAATCTGGGCTTCTATGTTGCTACATTTTTAGTGTGCTTTTTTGAAAAGGGAACCAGGAATCTTGGGTTCCTATGCCACAACAACTTTACGGGAGTCTTTCTCTTGATATCCAAGCAACGGGAATTCTAGGTCACCAAGAAATGCCTCGTGAGTGTCTGAGA
>NW_007246307.1:0-6413 GCF_000164805.1 Carlito syrichta | reverse complement strand
GGAAACTGCAGTGTCTATTGCTAAGGAAGAATAAGGAATCTGGTTTACACGTGTCCTCAATCACAAAAAAAACTTCAGGGTTTCTTGCTAAGGGTTAAACACGAATTTGAGTTTTTGACGCATAATCTAGGGAAATGAAATCCTCATATACAGGTATCTGCCCAGACTTTTCTAATAAATAATAAGGAATCTGGGTGACATGTGTTCTCAATACCCAAAAAACTACACGATGTCTTCCTAAGGTCCTAACATGCATCAGTGTTTCGACGCATGTATCTGGGAAAGGGAGTACTCATATACAGGCAAGTGCACGGCTGTTTCTAAAAATAAAGAATCTGGGTTATATGAGTCCTCAGTCCTGAAACTCTACAGGGCATCTTGCTGACAGATAAAGCAGAATCAGGGATTCAAGCCGTGAATGTGAGAAATAGCAATCCTCACATAAAGGAAACTACGTGGCCTCTTGCTAAGAAACAAGAAGAAATCTGTTTTCCATGGTTCCTCAATCAAAAAATCTCTATTCCGTCTTACTGAGGAATAAACAAGAATCAGGGTTTCGAAACAGGAATCTAGGGAAAGTGAATCCTCATACACAGTACACTACACGTCTTCTGAATAAGGAAGAATAAAGAATCGTTGTTGTATGAGTCCTCTATCCATAAAACTCCCAGGGTGTCTTCTATGGGACAAACAATGAACAGGGCTTCGAGTTCCCCAAATGTTTCAGAGCAATTTATCATGCAGATATTGCGAATCAGTCATTTCAGGAATCCATTAACATTCTGGTCCCCTTGAAAATTGTAAACGGATATCAGGCATTCCAAATCCGCTGGGTTCCTCGGAAAGACTAAGGCCTGATTCCATCACTAAAAGAATCTTCTTGCCATATTTGGATGTAACTCTGGTCTTAGGCTGAACCCTGTAATCCTCCCTTTTCCGTTTTCCTTTTAATTTTGAGAGTGGACAAGGGTTTCGCAGTTGACTAATGATTAGTATGTATTTTTAAATGTAACCAGGAATCATGGATTCCACGTCACTAGGAAACTTCTGGCCATCTGTCTTTTTGTATACAGTGTTTGGAATCCACATCAACAGGGAAAATCAGGGCATCTTGCTTAGAATGAAAAGGGAATCCAATTCTAGGAGTTTTCATTCAACGGAATCTACAAGGCCTCTTGATAAGGTTTAATCATCAATCTGGGCTTTGGTGTCCCTACATTTTTCAGAGATACTTGCTCTGTGGATTTGCTAAATCTGTCATTAAAGATACACAGGAACTTTCTGGTGCTCTTGTTAGTTTTAATCAATGATCTGGCCCTACAAATACTTTTGTGTCCTAGGATCATCTACCACCATAATCATGTTCCCAGAACCAAAACGCATATTGGTACAAAATCCCTCGATTCAGGTGACCTCAAACTACAGAAAATTCTTGTGTGCAGGTAGGTCGGAATTGGGTTGTTGTGTTTGATGATTCCACAATTTGTGTAGGTCTTGTGAAGAGGAATCAGGAATCGTGGATTCCAGTTCTCAAAGAACATTTTGGCAGTCTTTCTCTTGATATCAAAACGACTGGAATTCTAAGTTACCAGGAACTGTCTCGGCATCCAGCAGAGTGAAACAGGTAACTGGGTAATGGGAATCGTCATATACAAGAAACTACACGACATATTGCTAAGGAAGTATGAGGAATCTTTGTTACATGAGACCTAAATCCAAAAATTACAGGCTGTCTTCCTCTGAGGTAACCACGAATCAGGTTTTTGAAGTAGGAATCTGGGTAATGGGAGTCCTCACATAGAGGAAACTTCACTGCCTATTGCTAAGTAAGAATTAGGAATCTGCGTTACTCGTGTCCTCAATCCCTAAAAACCTTCAGGCCATCTTGCTATTATCTAACACGAATCAGGGTGTTTGAAGCATGAATATGGGGAAATGGAGTCCTTATATACAGGCAACAACTTGACCTTTTTGTAAGAAAGAATGAGGAATCTGGGTTACACGAGTCCTCAACCCAAATATCTACAGGGCATCTTGTAATGGGTTAAAAAGTTTCATAGTTTCGAATTAGGATCAATTTAAGGAGAGTCCTAATATTCAGGAAAATAAACGGCCCCTTGCCAAAGAAGAAAAAGAATCAGGTTATAACAGTCTTCAGTCCTAACACTCAACAGGCAATCTGCTGTGGGCTAAACAAGAATCAGGATTTAGAAGCTGCAAAATAGGTAATAGCGGGCCTCATATACAGAGTCTACATGATCTCTTGCTGAGGAGAATGAGAAACTTGTTTACACCGTTCCTTCATCACAATATCTATATGACATCTTGCTAAGGGCTAAACAAGAATTAGCGTTTCCAAACAGGATTCTGGGAAACGGAGCCCTCATATACTGGACAATACACGGCACCTCACTCAGGAAAAATAAGGAATCTGTGATACACTAGTCTCCAATATGAGAAATCCTCAGTGTGTCTTGCTACGGGATACACACGGATCAGGGCTTCGAGCTCGTCTCATGTTTCGGAGATATTTGGCTTCAGGTATTATGAATCAGTCATTTCAGGACTCCAGCAACATTCTGGTATCCTTGAGAGTTGTAAACGGGTATCTGGTAGTACAAGTGCCTTAGGTTCCTACGGACAACCCAGGCCAGATTCCCGGAAGAAAAGTATCTTCTTGCAGTATTTGGTGTAAATCTGGTCTTAAGATGAACTTGGTAAACCTTACATTTCCGTGTTTACTTTTATTTGGGGAGAGTCCCATGGTTTTCAAGTAGCCAAATAGTTAATACGAATTATTAATATGTAACCAGGAATCATGGATTCCACGTCCCTAGGAAACATCTGGGAATCTGCATTTTTGTATACAGAGTGCTGAAATCTACATAGACAGGGAACATCAGGGCATTTTGCTGAGAACGGAAAGGGAACCGGATCTTGGAGTTGTCAATCGCCGAAATCTAGAAGTTCTTTTGATAAGTTATAATCTGTAACATGGGATACTATGTCGCCATTTTTTAGTGTTTCTTTTGAAAAGGGAACCAGGAATCTTGGATTCCAATTCCACACGAACTTTATGGGAGTCTTTCTCTTGATATCCAAGCAACTGGAATTCTAGGTCACCAGGAATTGCCTCGGCATGTCTCAGAGAATGAAGCAGGAATTTCAATAGTGGTGGTCCTCATATACAGAACACTATACTACCTGTTGCTCTAGAAGAATAAGGAATCTTAGTTACACAAGTCCTCCATCCTAAAAACCTATAGAGCATCTTGCTAAGAGGTAACTTCCAATCAGGTTTTGGGAGTAGGAATCTGGATAATGGGTGCCCTCATACACAGAAAACTGCAGTGTCTATTGCTAAGGAAGAACAAGGAATCTGGTTTACACGTGTCCGCAATTCCTAAAAAAACCTCAGGGTGTCTTGCTAAGGGCTAAACTCGAATTTGGGTTTTTGAAGCATAATCTAGGGAAATGAAATCCTTATATACAGCTAACCCCACAGACTTTTCCTAAGAAAGAATAAGGAATCTGGGTGACATGTGTTCTCAATCCCCAAAAAACTACACTGCGTCTTCCTAAGGTCCTAACAAGCATCTGGTTTTTGACGCATTTTTCTGGGAAAGGGGGTACTCATATACAGGCAACTGCACGACTGTTGCTAAAAATAAGGAATCTGGGTTATACGAGTCCCCAGTCCTGAAACTCTACAGCGCATCTTGCTGACGGTTAAGGAAGGATCAGGGATTCGAGGCATGAATGTGGGTAAGAGCAGTCCTCATATACAGGAAACTGCATGGCCTGTTGCTAAGAAAAAAGAAGAAATCTGTTTTCCACTGTTCCTCTATCAAAAAATCTACATGGCGGTTTACTAAGGGCTAAACAAGAATCAGGGCTTTGAATCAGGAATCTAGGGAAGGAGAACTCTCATATACGCTGTCGGTGACTTGCACTGACCAAGGGGGGGTTAGGACCGCACCGGTGAATCAGAACGGAGAGAAGAAACCACACGGACGCAGCTCTTTTCGGAACAGTCTGGCCAAGACTGATGCCAATTTTATTTAAACTTTTTTTAACTTATATACTATTTTTTATAATCTTTAGCAGTGTGACAATTATTTGTTGGGGGCGTATAAGTTTATTGATGTGTAACACGCTTTACAAATTATGTACCATCACAAGACTTTTAAGTTTTTAGTGAACAATTACAATTTTATGATGTATGAATCACAGGTGTACAATTTTAATACAGATTGTTCAAAATGTTTTTTACAATGTTTAATAAATCATTTATATTATATTCTATGTTTTAAACTCTGATTAAAAAACTTTTTAAGTTAACTCTAAGTTTAATCTAATTTTATTAACTTTTAATATTTTTGACGATTAATATTATTAACTTAACACTATATTATAACCTATAAGTTTACTTAAATGACTTAATTTTATTATCTTAATTTTATATTATTTATTTTTATAATTTTTATAACCTATTATATTTTTATATTGTCCTATGATTGTATATTAATTATCTATGAATTTATTCTTAACTTAAAATTTTATCACAACTTTTATAAATTTTACATATTTAAACTATTGTCTTTTATACTTTATTAATTATTTATTTTATAATATTATGTCTAAATTTTAATATAACTATTATCTTATTATAATCTATTATAAACTTTATCATTAGTACTAATAAGTATAAAAATTATGAACTTATTCTATGTTTTATAAAACTTAATTTAATGACATTTTAACCTAAAACCTAAATCTGATTGCCTCTTATGTGGAAACTATCTATGTCTCAAAATCTGTCATGTCACTTAAAACAATGAACTGCACAGTTGTCATGACGACAGCCGGGGACTGAAGCAAGCTGAAAGTTACTGTATGTACAAAAACCAAGAACGTTTTGTTTGACCAAAAGCAACATAATAAAACTATTATCACAGTTATAACGTCTAATCATAACCCCAAGTGAAACTTCATATTGGAACAAAAGCTAATCAATCAGTTTACCAGGAAATAACAGCTAAAAATCTTAAGAAGAAAAACAGTTTAGAAAGAAAAAGAGATATAAAATAATTCTGTTGTGCATTTTTCATAGGATATAATAAGATTTTATTTTAGAGTGTCACTTTCTAATATTGAAAATTTTGTTGTCTTATAATACAATGGTTATTATTTATATGTACACACTTGATGTTATATATTTGTCTCAGAGGCAACCTTCTGAATAGGCCTTCATAGGCCTCAGCTGTGTGGTTACATATATTGGCTCTCAGCATCTCCCCCTTTTTTGTTAAAACAAACCACCAAAATATTTTGGCTTTTGTCTTAGGTTGTTTTTGCTTTATTATAGTTGTTACCCGTCATTGGCCCATTTCCTTTTCCCACGGGGAATGTCTGTCTTAGGTTTATACTAGGTGGCTGGAATCTTACCCGTCACTGAATACCAAGATTTTTATTATAGAGGGGATATAGGGAGGATGAAGAATAGTAAGTTGTTGGTATAGATGAGGCAAAATAGTAGTAATATGAAATAAGTAACCAGATAATAGATGGCCTTATTTTTTAACTTTATTATTGAGCACTGTGAGATGAATGTTATCTGAATTGTGTTGTACTGTTTTTTTTAAACGTCGGATGATGACTGGAAAAATAAACAGCAGAAGAAGAAGAATTACACCAATAGCAATGAAATTATAGATCAGATTCCAAATAGAGTGAGAAGCCACAAATTGAGAAAGAGAAGAAGTAAATCTGAAGCCAGTTGAGAAAATGAAAGTGTAGACAGGTGTGTCTGAGAGATAGCAGTGATTTGACCATGTAACTGTTGAATATTTAAAGAAGAATTAGAGGACTGTCAAACTCCCATAAGGTGTTTTTGAACATGAACCCAACTGACATTTTCACCATTATATGGCAAGGGTGTAACACAGATCTATTTAAATTGTGTGTGGCAGGCTACAGACATCTGAACTTTAATATGTTGAATTTGATTTTTTATATATATTAATGTTGATTTTAAAGCATTTAACCTATTAATAATACCTCTATCTATCTGTTTTTGAGTAAATAAAGCTAAGCTAACATTTTGAGATAAATCATTTATATGATTAGCTCTGTGTATTTTTCTGAACTGAAGTAGTAGCAGAAGCTGTAACAGATCTTATAATAGTTATTAATGCATAAATTTTTAATATTAAAGCAGCTACGAATCTGTGTGGTCTCTTTAACATAGGTGTGGCCTGTTCTATTAAATAATAACTTGGAGAAGAATACCAAGGTTTGGGAAGATGAATAGGAACAAAAACATAAGCAGGATGTTTGAGAATAAAAATTTGATAAGCATTACCTAAAATACAATTAGCCAAAGTACAATTTGTGCAGGTAATATAAAATGA